>NW_026555343.1:9449773-9667712 GCF_029017545.1 Prosopis cineraria
TGGTATAACCTTAGTGCGTTTGTGAGTATCATATGGGTACCCCTAGGCATTCAATAGATGATTGCACTACCTTTAAAAGGAATGTGCTGGATCTATTTGATTCTAATCATATCTAATTGAAGAAAAATGATGAGTCTACTATCAATACCAATCCTTTTCTGGATCACGAGAGATGAATAAATGCTATTAAGAGGGAAATTGGATTCTCCAAAGACCTTATAGATGTTAAGATACCCATAGGCAAAGTTTACACTCATTTAGTTTTTGCAAGTGTGAACACCGTATTTTGTTCGAACATTTTTAAAAAAATAATAATAAATAACCCAAAAAAATAAAATACAAAAAGGAAATTTAATCCTTTTTTAGGATTATATTTAAAAAATATAATAATTTTAACAAAAAAATTTTGTTTAAATCTTTTAAAATCTCTCATAAATTATCCCAACTATTCAAATATTGGGAATCAATTTTTTTGAGAATTAACTATTTTTAAATTTCCTTCCTTAAATCCTTTTGTTTTCCATTTAAATACATATATATATATATATATATATATATTAAAATTAGACTTTTCTTTCTCTCCCTTAATCTAAAAAAAAGCATTAAAAAAAGAATGGCTGAAAAAAGGGACATCCACGTATGAAGCTTGAGCACAGAGCAAGCAAACACAATAGCAAACCAGGGACAAGCAAACGTGTACAGTGAACACAGAAATAGAACCCGACACGCTAGCTAATACACACAAAAAAGAAGAGCAAAGAAAACACACACAGACAGTAATAACACACACGAGTAAATAGAGCAGGAACACAGGCATGAGAATGCAGCTACATGTAGTAATCTAAAACACACAATCGGTTTTCCATCTCCCACGCAAACTTTCCAAAGTAGGATTTGGTAAGGTTTAAAACTTATTAATCACACTCTGCACTTATAAAAATGGGGACCGAGAGAAAAAAGGGGAAGAAAAACAAAAAAAGGGAGTGCACGAGAGAGAGGTAAAAAATGAAAAAAAAAGAGAGCATGGGGGGGAGTAGAGAAAGAATAGAGATGAGGGAAAGAGGAAGATTGGAGGAGGGAGAGACGGAGAACACGCAAAAAACTTGGGACGAGAGGCACAAATCGAGAAAGGATAATGGAGATAAAGGAGAGAGTCCGAGAGAGGATGGAGAATGAGAAGAAGATGAAGAGTAAGAGATGAGAGAGAGACAAAAAAATAGTGACAGGGAAGAGAGGACCGAAGAATGTAAAAACAGAAGGAGAGGACTAAAGGACGTGAAAAAGAGAGTTGAGACAAGAAGGAGAAAAAGCTGAGAGGAAACGAAAGCAGGAGGATGAATGAAAACTAGAGAAGAGAGGTAAAGAGGAAGGAGAAGAAAAACAAACTAAGAGGAAGAAGGAAAGAGCACAGAAACTGAGTTGAAAACTGAGAGAGAGAGAAACCGAGACAAGAGAGGAAAAGGTGGGGAGAAGAAGAGGAAAAGAAGAAGAGAAGAGAACAAAGGAGAACGAGAGCATAGACAGCCTTCAATGCAATAGGAAGATCTAGAGAGAGAAAGCAGAAAAAAATAGAGGTGAGACGATGGAAAAAAACACAGTGACGGGAAAAGAGAAAGGTAAAAGCAGAGGCAAGAGAGGAGGTGATGGAGACGAGCCTTTTTTTTAGAAAAGAAGAGTGGGAGAGGAGGAGAGCAAGAGACCGAGAGAGGCGAGTCTTTTTCTGGAAAAACAGGGATTGAGTAAGTGGAGAGGAGACAGAGGGAAGGGACGTGAAAACTGAACATAAAATAGAGACTGAGTAAGCCGGGAGATTTGAGGAAACTGAACGTGAGGAAAGAGGAAATCAAGACAAAGAAAAACCAAAATCAGAGAGGAGATTTCTGGAAAGACAAAGAGGAGAGAATAAAGGCAGAGATCAGATGTAGAAGTGGTTAGGAAAAAAAGGAGAAAAGGACCTGCGTTTTTTCTGAGAGCGAAGGAAGAAGACGTGCTGCTCAGGTTCTTTAATCTGCTTGTTTCTAAATTTGGATATTTTATATTTGATTTTAGTTTGTCGTTGCCAAACAATTTTAAGCTTTGATCAGTGCTGAGGTCCCTAAAAAATTTCTAAACAAAGGTTGACATATGCCTCTTTGAGCGTTAGATGCTTGCAATTCATTATAATTTTTTTTTTGGGAATGGAATTTGGCTTTTTTGAAGGTATTCTTGCCGTGAGTACTGAAAAATTTTACATATGTTCATGTTTGGCTTAATGGATGCAAGAGTGTGAAGAAGAATGATAAGAAGATTATAAATAAAATTTTTGCTTGCTATCATAACTAGCCTGATTTGATTTTGAGCATAATCTCATTATAATTTTATCTCAGATAATGAAAAATTAGTGAGATTATTAGACATGTTTTTTTGAATATGTTTTTAGCCTAAAAGGATATGTGGATATGTGGTGGATTAGCGTTGATCCTTATATTGATAGAGGCCCTTTATCTATTTGTAATGTCTCAACATGATTCTCTAACTTCTTTATCTATTTGCATGTGCATTATGTCATCACTAGAAGGGAGTTCCATTTTTAGGTATTTTGAACTCTATAATTGAAATCCAATAAAAATAAGAGAGTATACATTATTTGTTACTTATTTGTCGTGAGAAATTTTTAAGAATTTTCGCAGGCATTTAAAATGATCTCATATCGTGTAAATCAATAAGATTTCGTAGATATGAGAGCAAAACGTATATATTAAAAAATTACCTCTCCTTTTATAATCCAAATTAATAATTTTATTTAAATCTCATGTGAGGTTTCAAGAATCTCCGTAGAGACTTAAATTAATCACCTCATCATGTAGGATAATAAGTCTTCGTAGATATAGTGATTCTCAATTTTTATAATAAATATATGATTTTTGTAAATAATCATATAATACAATTTAGAAAAATTAATCAACCAAATTAATGTATTTAAATTGTAATTTAATATATTAAACTTTTTGATCATATGAGATTTTTGAATGTCTATAGATCTCTGAGATAATCGTACTACCGTGAGAGTCAATAAAGCTTCGCAAGTATAATGATTAAGATTTCTATATTTAAATATGAATTATACAATTATGTATTAAAATATATTTAAAATATATAATATTTAATCCTTTATGGTGTGAGGATTTTGAATCTCCACAGATATTTAGGATAATCATATTACCATAAAGTCAATAAGGCTTTACAGGTATGATGATTAAAATTCTCTAAAAACATATATATGCATGTTTGAATAAATTATTACTACCATATAAATAAATTTAATTCTTTTATTCTGAGAGATTTTGAAATCTTCGCATATATTCAGAATGATTGCATTATTGTATGAGCCAATAAGGCTCTATAGGAACTGCGATTAAATTCTCAATCATAAAATATAAAAAAATAATTTTAAATCCTTTTCTTTTCCAAAAATTCAAAATTGAGAAAATAATTGAAATTAAATTACTTTTTTCAATTTAAAACACACATATCAAAATTTCAAAATTATTTTATTTTGCAAAATGGTGAATTATTTTTAATTAAGTTCTCTTCAAAAATATTTTTCACCAACAATTACCAAGCCTGAACTACGTGGACTTTAATCCCCATCATAGAGTACGTAGGCCTCAGAGTCAGATTCTGAGTCAAGTCCATCCTCCCTCATAAATAAATAAATATTTCTCACTTAATTCTTATTTTTTTTAAAAAATACATGAATATAAAAGGGATAATTAAAATAATTATAAAACCATATTAATAGAGCACAACAAACTTTAGGTAACCGTTCTGATGAACAGGTGTTGTGGGGTGCCTAACACCTTCCCCACACTCAACCGACTCTTGAACCTATTCTCTGATTTCGCAGATCACCCTTATCTTCCTTTTAAATGGTTTTCCCGAGATTTACCTCAAAATCTTAGTAGCGACTTCTTGTTTCGTTCGATTCCCGCCGCAAAGTCTAGGACCTCCGCTTACGCGCTGTCTGCATCGCAATTTTTTTCAAGTGCGACAGCAGGCTACATGCCTCAATTTTTAGGGGTCAATGATGAATGGGATCACGCATTCTATGAATATCATCAAGAAAGGAAAAGGGTATGATATAGAGTATTGCGATCAATTCAAGAAAGTCTTGAAAAGAATGTTAATGCTTGGAATTGTGGTTATTAGAAAGGATGATAAAGATATCAATGTTGTAGGCAAAGGGAAAATAGAGTTTGTAATCAAGGAGCTGATTTTGAAAGAATATCTTGATGCTGTTTCTTTCACTATTACAACACCATCGTATCCTCTTTCAATAACTATTCATGTGCTAGCCCCTTTTCCTTATTAAAGTGAGCATGCTATGCCATGGAGATATAATGGTATTATGGAGGCTAGGGTGAGTAAGGAAACAACAACTCATCTAGCAGGAGTCACACGAAGTGGAAAGGTATATCTGCCTGCAAATGTTGAAAAGTCAACAAAGGGGAAGGAGGCGAGCCTAGAAGGTCCTTTAAGACCTGGCCTACCAGATGTAGAAAAGAATGATGAAGAATTCTTGTAGATTATGAAGTAGAGCGAATATAGTATGGTAAACCAGTTGAAGAAGACCCAAGCATGAATTTCAATTCTCTCTTTGATCTTGTTCTCTGAACCACATCATCATGTGTTATAAAAGGCTTTGGACAAAGTATACGTGCAATCTAGCATAACTCCAGAAAAGGTAGCCAATATTATGAATATTGTGAAGGTAACATTACAATTTCATTTACAGAAGAAGAAATCATGAAGTTTGCTATTGATCAATTTAAGGCCTTGTACATTACCTTAAACTGCAAGGGATTTATAATTGCTAGAGTATTGATAGATGGGGGATCAGTGTTAAATGTTTTGCCATTATCTACATTTGAGCGTCTATCACTAGAGTCATCTGAGATCGAAAACAATAATGTAATGGTTAGAGATTTTGATGGAGCCCGAAAAGATGTATTGGGTACAATTCGACTACCTTTGAAGATAGGGCTAATAACATTTTCAGTAGATTTTCAACTTATGGATATTGATCCATCTTGCTCAATGCTATTAGGGAGATTGTGGATATGCTCAATTAGGGCTGTGCCTTCCACCCTACACCAAAAGGTGAAGTTCATTAGCGATGGAAGAATTGTCACAGTTTAAAGGAGAAGAAGAAATTATGGTAAGCAAACTAAGTTCTCTCCCATACATTGAGGCTATTGAGTAGGATGGAGGGATGACATTTCAAAATTTTAAAGTTGAAAGGCCTAAGTGTAAAGAGAATGTCAATTCTATTATCACAAAGATAATGGAAAATAATGGGTTCGAACAAGGGAGAGGATTAGGCATGCATCTCCAAGGTATCAAATCCCTAATCAATCTGCTTAAGAATTACAAGCGTCAAGGTTTAGGGTATGAGTCTTCTCTAAAGCAAGCAAGTCTGGTAAAAAAGAAGGTTGTGGACTAAGAAATCCCTCACTTACGAAAAACATTTCCAATGCCTGCTGAAGTTCTCAACAAATTGATTATTGCAATGGTCTCTCCTGTTGGCTAAAGGACCCATGCGTGGATCTCAACTGATAATTCTGGAGAAGCACTAGAGAATTAAGAGTTTAAGGATAATCTCGATTTTATTACCTTAGAGTAACTTGTTTGACTAAATTGTGCTTTTATATTCATCATATGCTCTTATATGAACTATGAATAAAGAATATTATGCAAATAAAATTCACTTTATTTTCTTCCCTTTCTTTCTATTCATTCATTGTTTATTTTTGCTTTCTAGGAAATCAATTTCCTTAGAACTCCTGTCCAATGCAATGGTTCCTGAATCCTTGAATGATGATTTGCTAGTTGTCTCTGATGTGCACAATTATGAGTACGATAACGATGAGATAATCCAAATATATACAAAGCTACTAGACTTAGAAGAAAAGCAAATGTGCCCATACAAAGAAATAATTAAAGTAATAAACATGGGAACAAAAAGATGATAACAAAGAACTAAAGATAGTCGATAACCTAGAAAGAGAGCAAATGATTGAACTCTTTAGAAAGTATATGGATATATTTGCATGGTTGTACCGAGATATGCCGGGCCTTAATCTAAATATTACCTCTCATAAGATCCCTTTACTCCCCGATATCAAACCAAAAAAAATTAAGAAGGCATACTGCAGACATGTCATTGGTAGTTTGAGATGAGGTGATGAAGTTGTTGGAGGCAGGCTTCTTAGAAGTGGCCAAGTACCCTCGATGGGTGGCAAACATCATTCTTGTGCCAAAAAAGGATGGAAGGGTTTTAATGTGTGTTGATCATCAAGATTTAAATAAAGCTAGCCTAAAAGATGACTTCCCATTACCCTATATTGATGTTTTGGTTGATAACATAGCTCGAAGCCATAGGTACTCTTTTATGAATGGATACTCAGGGTACAACTAAATCCTTATGGATGATGAAGATAAAGAAAAGACAACCTTTATCACACAATAGGGAACATATTGCTAACAGGAAATGCCGTTTATGTTAAAGAATGAAGGAGCAACCTACCAACGAGCAATGGTAGTTCTTTTTCATGATATGATCCATAAGGAGATTGAGGTGTATGTTGATGATATGGTAGCTAAATCTGCTAAAGGGGAAAGTCACGTTGCAATACTTATGAAGTTATTTGAAAGGCTACGTAAGTACAAGCTTCGATTAAATCCTAAAAGTGTGTTTTTGGAGCTTTATTTGGAAAGTTGTTGGGGTTTATTGTAAGTCAGAAGGAGATTGTAGTAGATCATGATAAAGTTAAAGTAATACAAGAAATGCCGCCTCCATAAATAGAAAAAGAAGTTTGGAGCTTTATAGGACAGTTGAATTATATTGTAAAATTCATTGCAAAATTAACCTCCACTTGTGAGCCAATTTTCAAGCTGTTAAAAAAGAACTCTGCAGAAAGATGGAACGATAATTGTCAATAAATGTTCGATAAAATTAATGATTACCTGTTAAACCCCCTATACTAGTTCCACCTATTCCGAGACAATTGCTAATCCTTTATTTGACAATACGCCTTACTTTTATAGGGGCTATATTAGGCTAAAGTGATGAATTTGGGAGGAAAGAACGAGCAATCTGTTACCTGAGTAAGAAGTTTAATGAGTGTAAATCATACTACTAAGTAATTGAACAAACTTGTTATGGCTTGGTATGGGCCACAAAAAGGCTAAGGCAATACATGTTGTATTACATTGCTTGGCTAATTTCCAGATTAGACCCACTTAAATATATATTTGAGAGCCCACATGTGGCTGGCAGGGTATTCAAATGGCAAATAATACTGTTTGAGTACGATATTAGATACCTAACTCAAAAATCTATCAAGGGGGTGTAATAGCTGATCACTTGATAGAAAACCCCTTAGAGGAGTACCAGCCATTAGATTTCTAATTCCTAGATGAGCGCATGTGTGTCATAAAGAAAGTTTAATAAAAGAAAGATGAGATAAGCTAGTGGGAGATGTATTTTGATGGTGCTACTAATATGCACGGGAATGTTGTTGGAGCCGTGATTGTATCCTCTAACTGGAAACAATTTCCAATTGCGATTAAGTTAGGATTTGAATATACTAGTAACATGGTAGAATATGAAGCTTGCATTAGTAGTCTCCAAGCTGCCATTGATATTGGTATAAAGAGTTTAGAAGTTTTTGGCAACTCTGCTCTCATAATCTACCAAGTGGCTGGTGAGTAGCAAAATAAAGATCCAAAGTTAGTCCCTTATCACGAGTGCTTAGTAGGGATGATTAAACAGTTTAAAGTGATTAATTTTTACCACATGACTCGAGACAAAAATTGCTTTGTTAATGCATTAGCAACCTTAGTAGCCATGATTCAACTTGACTGTGGAATCTATATCCAACATATCCAAATTGAAGGTAGAAAATCACCAGTATTTTGCTTAAATATTAAAGAAGGGAACAATTATCATCCTTAGTACCATGATATCAAGAAGTATATGGAGAATAAGACCTACCCAGAAGACGCCGCCTAAAATGAAAAGAAGTCCATTCGGAGGTTAGCCTTGGGATTATTTATTAGCAATGATGTCCTATATAAGAGGAGCTTTGGTGGAACCCTACTACGTTGTATAGATTCAAAAGAAGCATAAAAGGTTTTTGGAGGAAATCCATGAAGGAATATGTGACAGGCATGCTAACAGCCACACAATGATCAAACAAATTTAAAGATGCAGAGATTATTGGGTGACAATAGAGAAGGATTGTATCAATTATGTTAGAAGATGCTATAAGTTCCAGATTTATTCTGACAAAATTAACGCTCCCCCTACTCAACTGCATAGTTTCACATCACCATGGCCATTCTTTATGTGGGGTATTGATGTCATTAGTCCAATTAACCCAAAAGCCTCAAATGGTTATTGCTTCATTCTTATGGCCGTTGATTATTCACTAAGTAGGTGGAAGCCAATTCCTTCACTAGTATTACTTAAAAGGCCTTCATGAAATTCTTGAAAACAAATATTATGTGTAGATATAGGCTGCCCGAAAGGATTATCACTAACAACACATTGAATCTTAGTGGGGCAATTGTTCAAAGTTTGTGTAACCAATTCACGATTAAACACCACCATTCAGCACCCTATAGGCCATAAATGGATGGTGCAGTTGAAGTAGTAAATAAAAATATAAAGAAGATTATTAGCAAGATGACTGTAACTTATAAAGATTGGCATGAAATGCTCCATAGATATCAAACCACCACGCATACCTCGATTGGGGCAAACCCTTATTCCTTGGTTTATGGTATGGAAGCTGTCACCCTTATTAAGGTAGAGATGCCATCCTTAAGAATAATGACTACAGCCAACGTAAATGAAAATGAGTGGATATGTGCTCTATTTGAACAACTAAACATGATTAATGAAAAAAAGGCTTACTATAATATGTCACGGGCAACTATATTAATTAAGGATGGCAAGAGCTTTTAATAAAAAGTTGCAACCTAGGATATTTAAAGAAGGAGATCTAGTTCTTAAAAAGATATTGCCAAATTAAGAAGATAATAGGGGTAAATTGGCCCTAAATTATAAAGGCCCATACGTAGTTAAGCATGCTTTATAAAGTAGTGCACTAATCTTAACAAACATGGAAGGTAAAGAGTTACTGATGCCTATTAATGCTGATGCCATCAAGATGTACTATGCCTAACCAAAAAAGAGCTTGCTAGGTTGAAAACTTGAAAGGGCAGCCTGGGCAAAAATTAGAGTAAAAAAAAAAGCTCGTTAGATTGAAAACTCAAAAGGGTGACTTGGGCAAAAATTAGAGGAGGTTGAAAACTTGAAGGGCCAGCCTAGGCAAAAATTAGAGCAAAAAAAAAAAGCTTGCTAAGTTGAAAACTCGAACGGTAGCCTAGGCAAAAATTAAGAGAAAAAAAAACAAAGAGAGAAGCTCACCAGGTTGAAAACCTGAAAGGGTAGCCTAGACATGTTCTAGCGGGGCAATGAATATGGCTCTTCATTGCAACGATTCGGGTATTGTTTCCTTTGGAATAACTCAGGCATCACTCATAAAGTATATATCTTTGATGACATAATGGAGTACTCAAAGGGATTAAAGGAGCCACAAGTAACGAACTACCCATTAATTTTGCAAATATTCCATCATTGCCTAGCCTTCTTGAATTCTCCCCTATTGTTATCTTTCATTTTCTCCATATGCTGGCTTATGTTTGCATTACAAATTGTTAGGGTCATTTATTTTAAATGATTCCTTATCTTTGTTAGTTATTTATTGCATAATAAACTCGACATTCAAACTTTTTATAAGAGCATATTTTTAATATATGAGAGACTCTTTTTTTAGCTCAAATAAAGCTCAAGGTACTATTCATGATGGTTTTGCTCTTATTTAACCAGTGTAACTTCAGAGCTATTAGTAACACGTACTCTTGAAAATAGTCATTGAAGTGAAAAGGACCAACTAGATTTAGCACATGCAGAAGATCATGACCAACAATACCATTATAAATAACACAACTACTAGAAGATTATGCACATAATTGGGTTTTGGTTAAGTGTTTTGCTAAGACAGGAACAATATTGCTCACTAGATTTGTTTCTCTCCCTTAAGTTTTTATTATTATTTATTATTATTATTATTATTATTATTATTATTATTATTATCTATTTCATCATCATCATCATCATTGTCATCATCGTTGTCATCATCATAACCATTTTAGTGCTCTACAACCTCATCATACATTACAATGCATGATTGGTACTTCTTTCTAGCCTTGTAACAGCAGGTACCCTAAAGCCTAATAATGGCTAGCACCTTTTTCAAGCCTTGTAATGACAAGCACCCTAAGGCCTAATAATGGCTAGCACCCCAAAGCCTAGTAACGACTGGCACTCTTTTCAAGCCCTGTAACAGTAGGCACCCCAAAGCTCAATAATGACTGGTAACCTTTTCAAGCCCTATAATGGCAAGCACCTGAAAGCCCAATAACGGCTAGTAACCTTTTCAAGCCCTGTAATGGCAGGCACCTGAAAGCCAAGTAACGACTGGCACCCCTTTTCAAACCCTGTAACAGTAGGCACCTGAAAGCCCAGTAACAGCTGACACCCTTTTTCAAGCCCTGTAATGGTAGGCATCTCAAAGCCTAGTAACGGCTAGCACCTCTTTTTAGGCCTTGTAACAGCAAGCACCTCAAAGCCTAATAATGGTTAGCACCTCCTTTTCAAGTCCTGAAACGGCAGGCACCTTAAAGCCCAATAACTACTACTGCCACCCTTTTCAAGCTTTGTAATGACAAGCAACCGAAAGCCTAGTAACGACTGGCACCCTCTTTTCAAGCCTTGTAACTATAGGCACCCTAAAGCTGAGTAATGACTGGCACCCTCTTTTTAAGCCCTGTAACTACAGGCACCCTAAAGCTTAGTAACGGCTGGTACCCTCTTTTCAAGTTCTGTAATAGCAGGCACCCCAAAGCCTAGTAATGACTGGTATCCTTTTCAAGCCTTGCAATGGCAAGCACCCTTCAAAACCTATGACAGTAGATGTATCACTCACATATGACTGTCCAGTCATGCTAGCACATTTTTGATGGTTTTTTCTTCTGCCTTCTCCCCTAAGATCTAAGTAAAGAGGGGCATGGACACTATATTTTATCCAAACCCCTTAATTTCAAGGAGTGTCATTACCATTTTCTCCCTCTCTCCTCATATATTTGGTCGGACAAAATACGTGTTCTTATCTTTACTTGATTCTTAGGTGAGAAATTTGCTATTCTCACCAATGAAATAAGTAAAGAGGGGCAACTGTGAACACCCCATTTTGTTTGGACCCCCACAAAAAATAAATGAATAAAAGAAAAATTGAAAAGCCTATTTTTTTAGTAAAATAATAAAAAAAATTAATAAATAAGAATTAATTGAAAATCCCTAAACGTGTGTCTTAATATGAGTCTTCAATTAGGAAAATGAGATAGAGATCCAATCCCTAAAATTATGCCTCGATTTAAAATAGTAAAAGTCAAAAGAAATAATAAAATTATGATTTGATGGGATTCAATCATTTAAAATGGAAGCCCTAATTCTCATCAATAAAAGGGTGAAGATTAAGGTGAAATAAGAGGAGGAAAAAGAGGAGGAAACAAATAAAGAATCTTGAGAGTGTTTGTTGAAAAAGTAGAGAATATTTATTCTCTTGCATCATCTTCACTCATTATAATATGATGTTAGGATTGAATAGGGATGCTCTAGATAAGATAATACTAATTGCTCATTATTCTAATACCCTAAAGAAAGTCAATCCTCTCATTTGAGATTGCATGTATGATCTTTAAAAATGTTAAAGGCTGGAAGGTATAGGATTGTGTATTGATTTAGATCATCCTTTTGATTTCCACTTCTCCCCTCTTGAAAATTCTTATGTGCCATATATGTGTGCGCGCGCGCGCACGTGCGCTTTTATGGACGCCATGTGTCTGATGGGTTCCTTTCTCCTATCACTTGTTTTTTTTTTGTTCTTCCTCGTCTCAATGTAAATGTGATTCCACAAGGATATCTTTTTTTTTTAATTTTATGATGCTGTGCATGCATGCTTCTTTTCCTAGATGTATGTACATATATATGCTGTCCATTCCTCTCTTCTCTTAATTTTAAGTCAACATGGCTTTCTTTAATTTCATTTCCTTTATTCATTTTTTCCTCTTGTTTCCTTTTTTTTTCCTCTTCTTTTGCCTCTCAATTGCTTGAACCACCAGTTTTTTTAACCCCTAGTTTGGCTTTTCATTTGTATAGGGAATATACATACATACATACATATATACATACATATGTATGTGTATGATTTTGTTCTAACAAGCATACATGAGCACATACACTCAAGAATATATGTTGGTTGGTTATTTCTTTTGTTATAAGATGGCGATGATTGGAATCATCATCTAAGTTGCAAGAAGTGGTAAAGTGCCAAAGGTTTGATCTCTTGGGTTTTTTAAGCTATTTATATTATTATACCCCTTCTCAAGGACACACACCATATGATTTGAAACTTTTGTGTGAATTATTTTTAGTTATACCGTGTGAGATTTTTAGAGTCTTCACAGGTAACTAGTTTATTGGTATGCCGTGTGTGGCAATAGGCCATCGCAGCACACTAATCATGATTCTTTATTGATTTGTCTCTAAAAAAACAAGAAGGCCTTTTTTTCATAAATATAGATAGGTCAAAAAATAATGTCTATGCCGTGTGAGATTTTGGAATCTTCGCAGGCATAAAATAAATTAATTTTTATGTGAGACTTTTTGTGAATCTCTACAGAAATTTCAATCTATTTTCTTTTTTTTTAAAAAATCCTTTATCAAATAAGGGAATAAGTTTTTTTAATTAAAAGATATCAATCTAATTAATTTTTTAAAATAAAAAATTATTTTTCAAAAAATACTAACAAACTGACACGTATTTTTACCCTCAAATTACATGAGTTTTGATCCCTCTAAAGGGTACATAGGCCTTAGGATTTTATCCCAGGTCAAGTCTGACTTATAAATAAATAATTTTTTTAATTATAATTTTCTTCTTTTTTCCTTTTTTATTAATTAAGGGCAATTAAATTTCATTTAGGGCCATATTAATTTTGCTTAGTCAATTTAAAATAGCCGTTCTCACAAATGGATATTGTGGGGTACCTAACACCTTTCTTACACACAACTAACTCTCAAACCCTATTCTAGTTATTATAGACTATTTTATTTTTTTAAAAGGTTTCTAAAATTATCCTTTTAAAATTTTGGTGACGACTCCTATATTTATTAATTTCCTTTTCTTGGGAGATGATGATCTAGGCATGACAATATTTAACTTGTAATTTAAAAAATTAAAAATGTTTATATATTTTAATTTTTAATATCATATTTATCAAAATTAAAATTCATAAAAATTATTAAAAATTAAATTAAATTTAAACAGTGCAAAGTATATTTGGATAGTCAACATATAATGATTATAAAATTTTCAATATTAAATTAGACTCTTTAAATTAAATTTAGACTAGATTTATGATTAATTTTTTTTATGATTTTTATAGAAATGAAGAGATTAGAGCCATAAATGGAGTGATTCATCCAACATTTAGATATGCTTGTTTTGCTCTCAATCTACTAGATAGAGTTCATTTGTGCACTAAGGGAGTCATCAATTTGGGCACCTAGAGTTTGTTTGCATAGGATGTTTGTTAGTATGATTTTGTGCACTTGTCTTGGCCATTCAAAATTTATTTGGAGGGAAACTTTAAGAATACTCTCTGAAGATTTGCTACATATGTCATGTAATGACTCAATAATATTAGGTGAGGGATTGAATTATATGCCAATCTCTTATTTTTATTTTTTTTTTTTTCAAATTTGGTATATTGTATTAACATTATAGTTGCAAATTTTGCCAAGTGTTGATATTCCTTATTGTGACAAGGAGGAGGTGGCCCTTTGAGAGATAGAGCAACATTAATGGAATGGAAAGTGCCTTTGTGACTTTCCCTCTCTTCCTCTTCCTTCAGGGAGGCTCATAGTTGATGTGATGAATCGTTTAATATTATAGGAGTCATCCTATGATCTCATTAAACTCAAGCAAGACGTTGGTCAATTGTTAGATCAATTAACTACTAAGAGTAGATGTAACTTTGACACTATGTTGAAGTCGTTGTCTGTGTTATGTAAGGGCTTTTATTTTATTTATGGTTAAAGAGGCACGGACAAACTTTTTTGTGGAATGTGTTAACATCAACTATCTATGCAAATGAGGAAATTGTGCACACAATTAAATCAAATAGCATTGCAACATCCTACCCTTAAGGAGAACAACTCATTTAAGGTTTGTGTCCTAATTAAACAGAATGAGGACTATGTTTGTTCTATTAGACAAAACTCTCCTTTAGCCCAATTAATCCATGTGACAAGGTTTGTCATATGGGATGAAGCTCTTGTGGTGCATTGGTATTACACTGAAGCATTTGATCACACCCTTGTTATGTATAGTGATCAACCCTTTAGAGGAAAGTGTTTTGATGGGTGAAGATTTTTGCCAAATTCTTTCTATAATCCCTAAAGGAACTTGAGCAACCATTATGAATGCATACATTAGCATCCTACTTGTGGGAATATTGCAATGTTTCCAACTAACTAAGAACATGTGCTTGACATCATCTTTATCAACAAATGATGCAGATTAGATTGAAAAATTTTCCAATTAGCTCTTAGGCATGGGTGAAGGCAAACTTGGCATGCCAAACTATGGTATAGCTGGAATTGAGATTCCCTTTGAGTTCCTAATAACTGATTATATTGACCCATTGACTACAATTGTATAATCTACTTATCCAAATCTCTTAAATAACTTAACAAATACTAAATATTTCAATGATAACACAATCCATGCACCCACGATTGAGTGTTAACAAATTTAATGATTTAATGTGTTCATTGCTAGCAGGAGAGACAATTAGCTATTTAAATTGTGACTTAGTTTGCAAATCAACACAGGATGTTAATTGTTTTGAGGATTTGTACACAATAGAATTTTTCAACATGATTAATAGTTTGGGTTTACTGACACACCATCTTTTGTTAAAGGTTGGAGCACCTATTATGCTTTTGAAAAATGTTGATCAATTATTAGGATTATGTAATAAAACTCGATTACATGTTACCAAGCTTGACAAAATAGTGATTGAAGTGATACTTTTGAATGGCTTAGGACTAGATCAAAAAGTGTTGATTCATTGCATTGACATGAATGTTTGAGAGACGAGATGGCCGGTTTGTATGTAGAGAAAGCAATTTCCTTGACATCAATCATTAAGTCATGTGGGATTATACTTGCTCTCTCAAGGGTATGAAGTATGGATGGCCTAAAAATCCTTTTACATGACAATAAGAATAAGCCACATTCCATGACTACAAATGTTGTTTATAGAAAAATCTTTAGGAACTTGGGTGAGGGGTGTCAATAAATTGTATGGACAGTGTATCTTTTTGTTTGTTTGTTGCATTAACAAAATTCCAAAATTGAATCCATGGAAGCAGATGCTCAGTTGCAGTACATATTAATATTAATTCTTTTTATAGTTTTTATATATTTCTTTTGATAAATAGAATATTAAAATTATCTTTAAAAATAATTTAAAATTAATGACAACGATCATTTGAGATGAGATGAAAGGCCAATATCACTTTATGTGGTAATGAAGATGTAGTGTTGATTAGTCATGATGAGTACTGAATTTGAATTCTTTTCTACCTCAACATATGGTACTTTGTAAAAAAGACAAAAAAATTTCTTCTTAATTTTACAATAAGGATAGGAAGTATTATCATTTAAGATAGAATTATTAATATAATGAGTTAGATTTAGTGAAGAAATTAATCTTTCATGTAATAATAAATGTTTGAATTTTTGTCAGGTTCACGTTCAATAGTGTCTTCAAACAAAAAAAAAAAATGGTGTACGAGCGATAAAGAAATAGGATGGGATTATTAGATGTCAATTTTTTAATGAGTTGTGGGGCTTGCAAGAGCACGTGGCAGGTGAACGACTGGGAGTTTTGAGTGGGCATTAAGCAATTGAGGGTGTGCGGCCAGGGGGTCGGTGATGTCTTCGTCACACACAAAAAGGCCTCGCAGCAACTTATCTGGCAATTCATTCGGTGTGACACATAAGCAAGGCATGCTATCAATTGATTTAGTCACATTAACAGTTAGATTAATTAAGAGATTAAATTACAATTTCACATGTCAAATCTTAAATCATAAATATGATAAATCATATATATGATTAAATTAAATTAATATAAATCAATTTCATTATTCATATCCAATTTGATCTTGTTATTGACGTATTATTATTGCATAAATAAAGTTTTCCCTAAATTTTCATTGAAATTTTAAAAAAGTTTATATCATTTATCATTTAACAAAATTTTATATTTATATTATATTAATATTGATGTAATATTACATAAATTTCTCCTAAAATTCCATAAAAATCTAAAGGAAGGTTATATCATTTATCACTTATTTTATTAACTACACAAAAAAAGTTATTAATGGTTTTTAAGATATGAAGAGATATTTATGTATGGTTATAAAAATTTTAAAAATATTTAGTTTAGTTTTGGAAACAAAAAAATGTCCATAATTGTAATAAACTTTGAGACAAATAACTGTAATTCATTCTTGTTAAAATAAAAAACAAATTCAAAATCAACTGTGTTATCCAATAATGTTGCAGATTTGCTATAAGATTAAGATGATGTCGTCTATCAAGTTCAAACACTATTTTTATCTTCTATTCAAATTTTAATTCTACATATTTATATAATTTATATAATACTATAACTATATTACTCAATAAGTTATAAATGGTACAAATTCAGTTTATATTTCATATAAGGTAAATGCTAATGTTGAAAAAAAAAACACCAACCGTTAATAATATTATAAGATGTTTCTTTTAAAAAAATCATATTAAAAAATATATGATATTTCAAATATTTTAATATACAATTAATAAGAATTTTTAAAAATATTTTTAATTAGTGGTGTAATTAATAAAATTTTATAATTGAGATATTTTATTAAATAAAACTAAATATAAAAAACAATGTGTGATTTTAAAAATAATTAAATAATTAAAATTTTTTTATATTATTTTTTTAAAAAATGCCTTATAATAGCAAGAGTATGTTCACTATCTGGCATCCCTAAAATTGTAGTAGTAAATTCTTATCAAAAGTTCTTTTAGAAAATTTAGACAAAATATATGAAATTTATCATTTATTTCTAGAGAAGATTACGTGTGTTTGAAAATAAAAGAGGTATCTACTTTTTCTATTAAAAAAAAAAAGAGGCATCTTGTTTAATTTGAATTCATTTAAATTTTTAAGAGAATAAATGTAATTTTTTATTTTAATTGAATTTTTTTTAATTATAGTTAAAAATAAATAAAGCGAGCGAAGAGGTCTCACTGAAAACGCCCGCTATTCGATTCGATTGTTGATCTCCTGAAAAACCTACCTTCTTTTGACCACTCCTTTAAGCCCTTAAACACTGTTCTGTTGTTACCCCGACGCTTTCCTTTCTCTCTCTAGTTTCTCTCTCCTACGAAATCATCCGATTTGGCTTCGCTTTCTCTTTCTTCCCCCTCTCCTCTCCTCTCTTTTCTTTCTTTTCCTTTTTTTCCCTTACCCTTTTTTATCTATCAACCCCTTCGTCTCGCACTGCCATGACGACCCAATAAAACCCTAAATCCACTACACTTCACTGTATAGGTTCTTCCTTCAAGACTTCCTTTCGTTTTCTTATTGGGTGTGTATTTATGGGTTGATGATAATTGATGGGTTTGAGTTGTTGAGGGGTTATTTTTCATAATATTGTGGATCTGTTTGTTTTATTGCAGGGAAAAATTGAAAGAGAGGAGTTTGTTTCGTTCTTGTCTTCTTTATTTTTCTGGGTTTTCTTGTTGTGCCTGTTGAGCAATTAAGAGTTGGGATATATGTCCTTCAATCAATCAAGGTCCGATAAGAGCGACAATCATTACCGTAAATCCTGGAGATCAGGGAGCTTCAATCAGCAGCGAGGTTCCTCAGGCACGCACGTTAAGGGTGGTGGCGGCGGGGCCGCGCCTTCTGCCGTGATCACTTCGGGTTCCTCACAGCCCTCTAATCGGAGGTACGTTAGGGTCTGCGAGTTTTATTTTCTTGTCTTTGTTGTTGGATTGGCGAGCATTGTGGGAATGTGAGGGGTGTAATTTTTACGGTTCTATGCAGAATTGATTTTTTTTTTTTTTACTTTGAGGAATGTGTCAGATTGGGGAAACTGGGATTCTGTGATTTGAGGACAAAAGGATTTGTGTGTTCTATCGTCATAGTCAGTGTACTTCTCCTGTTTTATTAACTCTTTTTCTTGCTTGTTCTAGTTTTAAGAGGTCTAACAATTCACATGGTGGGCAATCTAGGGTAAACCCTCCCCCTGTAAATTCAGCCGAGTCTAATGGTGCTTCTACAGGCCGGACGATACCAAATGGTGCCCATTCACAACAATCACCTGGTATGTGACATTTTCTTGTAATTTTTTTTCTTGGTGGGGAAACGTTAGTTTTGTTCTGCCTTGCGTTTATTGTTTGGTTATGTTATCTGGTGGAATTATGTGCATGAATGCATGCGTTGGCCTTACTGTAAAAGATCCTTCTGAGGGTCAAAAGCCACTGAATAATTTTATATCAGCAAGTGAGTGTTTTGTATATTATGATTGTGAACATTCTTTATGGACTTAAATCATGTGGTGTAACAGGAGCATCTGATGCGCCAGTTACGAATGCAGTTGCCAAGTCATCTGAGCCCTCATCCATACAGAAGAGCACCAGAGTTGTTCCGAAAGCTCCAACCCCTGGACCTTCCACCGTGAATTCTGATGCAGCAGCTCCTACGACCCCTGCCAAGGGTATGTTACTGCTGTTTGCTTTGTTATCAATACATAAGACGAGGAAGAAATCCTAATATGCATGACTTGTTGCTTGGAAAAGTTAAAATTTATTTACTTTTCTCACTTATGCCTTGTAAGGATGGGCTAATTGACTTATGATATTAATTTTTTTTATTGTAATTAATGCAGCCCCTGAAGATTCATCCAAGCCATTTGCTTTCCAATTTGGATCCATTAGTCCCGGTTTCATGAATGGGATTTCTGTAGGTTTCTTATCTGTTATTTCTGAAAGTGTGAAGTATTTGTATTTACATATCATGTTGCTGAGATTTTTAGTCCCCACATATTCAATCGTGTTCATTTTATGGTAACTAGATTCCTGCTCGCACAAGCTCAGCTCCTCCAAATTTGGACGAACAGAAAAGAGATCAGGTATGCAGGTTTATTCTTTTTCCATGCAATCCCTTGTATGTTTGTGTTACAATATGGTTTTACTGCTACTGCAAACTCCTTGAGAAGGAAAAAGAGTATAGTTTCAGATGCTGAATCATGAACTGTGGCTACACTCCTATATCTTAATTGGTTAATCAGGAGTCGGCTTTTGGGAATCAAATCTTAAGAAAAGGAACCGGCATCTTTGCATATTCATTCATGCTTTTCTTATTCTATACCAAGGAAATAATAGTCTTTTGTCTGGTCATTTTAATTTTCAGGCTTGTCACGATTCTTTTAGACCTGTGCCTTCAGTGCCAACACCTCCAAAGCAGCTACCACCAAGGAATGATGGTGTTGTTACTGACCAATCTAATGCTGGGGAGGCTCGTTCAGTGAACAAGGTGAAAAAGGAGGAGCAGGTGTTAGCTTTGCCCCCAGCAAGCCAGGTGCAGAAGCCTTCTGTTGCCATGACTGGGATTTCAATGGCTATGCCATATCATCACCAATCACAGGCCCCTGTACAGTTTGGTGGACCTAATCCACAGATTCAATCTCAGGGAATGCCACCAGCATCTCTTCAGATACCGATCCCTTTAGCAATGGGAAATGTTGCACAAGTACAACCGCAGGTTTTTTTTCCAAGTCTTCAAACTCTTCCTACTCATCCTCAGGGAATTATGCATCAAGGCCAAAACTTGAGTTTCCCTCCGCAAATGGGTCCTCAGATGTCCCATCAGTTGGGTAACATGGGTATGAACATCAACCCACAATATACCCAGCAGCAAGGTGGAAAATTTGCTGGTCCTCGCAAGGCTACTACTGTCAGGATTACTCATCCTGAGACACATGAAGAGCTCAGACTTGACAATGATAAAAAGTCAGATTCACATTCCGATGGCATGTCATCTGGTGCTAGGAATTATCCTAATGTTCCTTCTCAGTCTCAACCCGTTCAATCGTTTGCCACTTCTCATCCCCTCAACTATTTTCCATCTAGCACTTACAGCAGTGGCTCTCTCTTTTTTCCACCTAGTTCTGTTCCATTATCAAGCAGCCATATAACTCCTAATTCTCAGCAACCAAGATTTAATTATCCTGTGAATCAGGGCCCCCAAAATGGAGGTTTTAACAATCCATTATCTATTGGTTCCTTGCCTGTTAGTAAAACTGGCACTTTTGTTCCAGGCTTTGGTGAAACACCAAATTTGGAACATTCTCGTGATTCACAGAAGGTGATATCATCAGGTATGTCTGGAGTAGCTCATGCTAGTATCAAACCAAGTGGCAGTTCTGGTATCGTTGACTCAACAATCACCAATTCTGGCATTTCTGTTAAAACAAGTGAATCTCCCGGCTATTTAGGCGCATCGATTGATGCTGGCTCCACTGTGTCTCCAAAAGTGTCTGATAATTTTTCTGAGACCTCTTCACAGCAGTCTAAGCCGTCCAGTGATTCTTTTGTTTCAAGGTCATTGTCAAAACAACCTGCTGCTGGTTCTGCTGAGAAGCTTGCATCCACTCCCTTGATGCCTTTTTCTGCTGCTGTGAGTGAGAACTCTGTCTCAGTTGTGTCCAACAACGAAGGCAGAAAGAAGGAATCTCTTAGCAGGTCAAACTCTTTGAAAGATAATCAGAAGAAAACAGGGAAGAGAGGCCAATCACAACATCAGGTACTTGAATGCTTTAATAATCAATTTACCTATTTCTAATTTTATCTTTATTTACTTGAAATAGTGTATTTTCTTTTCGATTATTCCCACAGGTTACTTCACAATCTCCTACAGTGGTTAATGTACCTTCTCAAGCTGTTGATAGTGTTATGGTTGATCGTGAAGTTTCTGATACTTCGGAAAAAAAAACAAAGGCTTGTGTAGCAACAACCCGTGATGATAACTCTAACAGCACACCACAGGCATTATCAGCCACAGTTAGCAGTGATATTTTTCCTTGTGCCAATGAAATGAACATTGATCCTTCTTTGGAAGGTTCTGTCCGCATTTCAGCTGAAGGAGTTGGTGCTTTAGCTATTGATAGTTTGAACAACCACAGGAATGATAAACTAGAATCATCACAACAGGATAAACTTTTAAAGATGAATATACTTGAGGTGGGTGATAAAAATGAAAGATCCTGTGAAGTATTTAAACAAAAAAGCGATGACATTGGAACTAAGTTTAAACAAACAGAAACAGATGGGGCTAAGGAATCGCAAGTGCAACAAAGACTGGAATCGCAGGATGAATCTACGAATTTTAGATCAGAATGTGACATAAAGGGTGATAATTTAGGCGTGCCTACCTCAAATGATTTGGATTCTAGAGATATCTATTTAAATAGAAATGATAGTACGGTTAGTAATGAATCTATTTGTGCAAATTCTGCCTCGACTGATAAGAATTCTGGTGATCTCCCAGAAGCAACTTCAAAACATAGCAAGGATTGTTCAGAGAATGCAGACAGTGGCTCCGTATTCCTTCCAACATCAATTAGCAAGGACAGACCTATTTTGGAGCCAAATAAGGTGAAAACTACAACAAAAGGAAAGAAGAAAAGAAGGGAGATTCTTCAGAAAGCAGATGCTGCGGGGTCAACTGCTGATCTTTATAATGCATACAAGAGACCCGAGGAAAAGAAAGAAGTCATTGTATGTACAGAGAGCAAAGAAAGTACTTCATCTGGAAGTTTAAAGCAGTTGCCTAAAGAGGCTGCTCAGCCAGATGCTATTGCAACTGAGAAAGATGGGCATGATAAAGCTGAGCCTGCTGATTGGGAGGATGCTGCTGATATGTCTTCCCCAAAATTGGAAGTTGCGGAAAAAACACAACAGGTCAGTGATGGAAATGAACTAGCAGGTAAAAAATACTCAAGGGATTTCCTTATGAAATTTGAAGAGCAATGCATTGATCTTCCTGCGGATTTTAAAATAGAAGACATTCCTGAGGGTTTGATGAATTCTAATGTTACTGGTTCTCATTTTGAACGTGATTCACATCTTAGTCCAGGAAGAATTATGGATAGGTCTGGTGGGATGTCTCGAATGGACCGCCGTGGCTCCGGGCATTTTGAAGAAGACCGGTGGAATAAAGTTGCTGGACGTGACATGCGCATGGATGGTTTTGGTGGTAATACAGGATTTCGACATGGTCAAGGAGGCAATTTTGGTGTTTTAAGGAATCCACGTGCTCAGACACCTCTGCAATATGCTGGAGGGATCCTTTCTGGACCAATGCAATCCATGGGTAATCAGGGAATTATGCAAAAGAATAGCCCTGATGGTGAGAGATGGCAACGAGCAACTAACTACCAGCAGAGGGGTTTAATTCCTTCTCCTCAAACCCCACTGCAGATGATGCATAAAGCTGAAAAGAAGTATGAGGTTGGTAAGGTGACAGATGAGGAGCAAGCAAAGCAGAGGCAGTTGAAAGCCATTTTGAACAAGTTAACTCCTCAGAATTTTGAGAAACTTTTTGAGCAGGTAAAAGCAGTTAACATTGACAATGCCGGCACTCTTACTCGTGTAATCTCTCAAATATTTGAGAAAGCTCTAATGGAGCCTACCTTCTGTGAAATGTATGCCGATTTCTGTTTTCATCTAGCTGCCGAGTTGCCTGATTTCAGTGAAGACGAGGAAAAGATAACTTTTAAGAGATTATTGTTAAACAAGTGCCAAGAGGAATTTGAGAGGGGTGAAAGAGAGCAAGAAGAGGCTAATAAGGATGATGATGGTGAGGTGAAGCAATCCAATGAAGAGAGGGAAGAGAAACGAATTAAGGCAAGAAGACGCATGTTAGGTAATATACGATTGATTGGAGAGTTATATAAGAAAAAAATGTTGACGGAGAGGATAATGCATGAGTGCATCCAGAAGTTACTGGGATCATATCAGGACCCTGATGAGGAAGATATTGAAGCCTTGTGCAAGCTGATGAGTACTATAGGGGTGATAATTGATCATCCCAAAGCCAAGGAACACATTGATGCTTATTTTGAAAGGATGAAATTGTTATCAAACAACATGAATTTATCTTCTCGAGTTAGATTCATGTTGAAGGATGCTATTGATCTGAGAAAGAACAAATGGCAGCAGAAGCGGAAAGTTGAAGGTCCAAAGAAGATTGAAGAGGTGCACAGAGATGCTGCCCAAGAGAGGCAGGCCCAAACTGGTAGGGTAGGCCGTGGTCCAAGCAATACTGCATCATTGAGAAGGATGCCTATGGATTTTAGTCTGAGAGGGTCATCTATGTTGTCTCCACCCATCACCCCTATGGGGCTACGTGGGCTTTCTGCGCAAGTTCGCAGTGGTGGTTCTCAGGATGTTCGTCAAGATGATAGACTATCCTATGAGGCTAGAAATTTGTCCATTCCTTTGCCTCAAAGACCTTTAGCTGATGATTCTATAACCTTGGGACCACAAGGTGGTCTTGCAAGAGGAATGTCCTTTAGGGGGCCAGCTGCTATTCCAAGTTCTCCTGTTCCTGATGGGCTTCCAGTTGCTGCAGATTCTCGTAGAATGACGTCTGGCCCTAATGGTTATAGCAATTCATCGGAGCGTGCTCTGTACAGCAGCAGAGAGGATCAAACGCCAAGATATGCTACAGATAGATTTGCTAGTGCAACTGCTCATGACCAATCAGCTGTTCAGGAGCGTAATATCAGTTATGGTAATAGGGATCTGAGAAATGCAGATAGGAGTCTTGAGAGACCTGTTGCAACTTTACCTCCTGGTGTGCAAGGATCTGCAGTCTCCAAGAATGCCTCGTTAGAGAAGGTTTGGCCGGAAGAACAACTGCGGGACATGTCCATGGCAGCAATTAAAGAATACTACAGGTATCTTTTTCTTCTATCTATCTTTTTATGTTTTGTTGCTATTGCAATTAAAGAGTATTCACTCTGCTGTATGTTATTCCCCAGGAGAAGAGAAGCTTTCTAGCACTTCTTCTCATGGCATATTCTTGGTGACGAGGAATTGCCTATCTTCTGTGTCATTGCTTATATTTGATTCATAAAGTTTATCTTGAAATAGCTTTCCTTATAAATTATTAAACTTCATCTTATTACAATTGGAGATCAATATCGTGCAGGGAAATTATAATGATGTTTAGTGGGCAAAAATTAGTTCTAAGTTAATGACTACAATTGGAGATAAATATTTTGCAGGGGAATTATAATGATGTTTAGTTGGCAAAATTAGTTCTAAGTTAACTTATATTGTAACTTATTCCGGATGTGTTTTACATGGATCCATTGCTATTTCAATTGTTACATCTGCTGCTACAACTAGATGACTTTGACATCTGGCAAAATATTTTAATTGAACTGTGTTTTAAAATGTCCATATAGGTATAAAACTATCAGTAATGTGTTCTAGTTAAGAGAATGAGGACCTGACGTGGATGTCACAATTTATGTAGAAATCTTCCATTTCAGACAATGCTTGGGTTGTGAAAGCCAGTATTATATGATTCATATTCATATTTTGAACTATATAATTATGTCTGCTATACATTGATGTTTCCATCTGCAATAGTGCACGTCATAGAACCAAGAACCTGCTTAGTAGTGTTCTGCCTTTCATTTATAATTATTGTTGACTACTCTCTGTACTGGTTTTAGTTGGTTTGCTGGGACTTCTTACTTTCATTATTCTGAATAAGGTTGCAGAAGTTATGGCTGCTATGAAATGCAGATTTATTATGATTTTTCAACCTGTGTAACATCATTTAGATATTAGTTACAATTACAATTACAATGTTTGGACTTGTGCAAAAAAGGGACAAAATACAGGCGCATACTGCTGAGTGCTGACATGAAAAGCTAAACTTTTATAATTTCATGTTTTGCGTTGCTTTGTGATGTTGGTGCGTTTGGCATGTACGCACAAGTGCTTTTTGGTAGTGTTTGGATTTAGAGTTGTTATATGAAATGCAGAAGTTACAATTACAATGTTTGGACTTGTGCAAAAAAGGGACAAAATACAGGCGCATACTGCTGAGTGCTGACATGAAAAGCTAAACTTTTATAATTTCATGTTTTGCGTTTCTTTGTGATGTTGGTGCGTTTGGCATGTACGAACAAGTGCTTTTTGGTAGTGTTTGGATTTAGAGTTGTTATATGATCAAAATTCAAATTTCTGAGTGTTGTGGAGCTACATATTTTGTTTTCTTAGTCTGGTAATGTCAGTGATCAAGTTGTTTTCCATCCATCAAGTTTGTTGTATGTTTTTCTGATTGAATGCTTTGATTTCCAGTGCTAGAGATGTAAAAGAAGTTGCGCTGTGTGTGAAAGATCTAAACTCTCCGAGCTATCATCCTTCAATGATTTCTCAATGGGTCATAGACTCGTTTGAGAGAAAGGACACGGAAAGAGATCTTCTGGCCAAATTACTAGTGAGCCTTACAAAGTCTCAGGATGGCACCTTGAGTCAGTCTCAGCTTATCCAAGGGTGAGAATTAATTGAAAGTCTTCTGATCACGAGAGGAAAATTGTTATTGCCTAGAATCTCACCATGTTTATTTTTTTTTTCCCCTGCTAGGTTTGAATATGTTCTAAGTGGCCTGCAAGATGCCGTTAACGATGCCCCCAGAGCCCCAGAATTTCTAGGCCGAGTTTTTGCCAGAGTTGTGACAGAAAGCGTTGTTTCTTTGAAAGATATTGGTCGACTATTACACGAAGGCGGAGAGGAGCCAGGCCAACTCTTGGAAATTGGACTGGCAGCAGATGTTCTGGGAAGCACCTTGGAGGCAATACAAATGGAGAAAGGGGATGCAGTTCTGAGTGAGATCCGTTCAAACTCCAACTTGAGGCTGGAGACTTTCCGGCCACTCAATTCCAATGTATCAAGAAAGTTAGAAAAATATATTTAGAGTATAGTGATGCTCGTTGTATCTTTTGTTGTAGGTTTGAGGGGTGGGGAAATTATTTTTTGACTAGTATTACTAGTGTTTAAAAAATATGCAGAAATTATTCTCTCTTCTGGGGTGGTTGGGTAGCCATATTTTATATTACAATGATCTTTTCTTTGTTTTAATGGTAACATTCTCCAACATCTTCATTGCTATTACGAAAGGTTCAATTGGGCATCTTAAATCTTAGTCCGCTGAATCCTTTTAGATTTTATTTCTCATAATTGCCTTGTATGATTTAATCTGTACTTGAAAATATCTCTACTAGAAATTTGATTTTCAGAGATCACCATATGCATGTGTAATATGGCTTACACCAAGTTCAGCCCTGGTGAATGTGATTTTGTCATTGAGTAGTGTAGTTTCTCATATTTATTCCACACGAACAAAGCTGATGACTACTTAAAGATAGGATAAGAATTATATATTTACTCTGTTATACATATATAATATATATTTTTATTCAAACAAATCAAGAGAAGTGGATTTTAATGATATTAATAATAAGAGTTTGTTATAAAATAAATAATAAATAAAAGATTTATATTTTTTAATTTAATTGAAAACAAATATTTTAATTTTTTTTATAAAATGACAAATAGTTCTAATACATTGAAAAAAAGAAAAAGAAAAATAAAAAAATAAAGTGGAAAACTAAAAGAAGTGAAAGAAGAAAAGACAAGCGTTCGCTTGTAATGAGAATTGATTTCAAATTTTTTGTACAGACCACATTGGAGTTAGTGAAAAAATAAATGTCTTTTGGTATCACCGAGCTGGAAGTTCATTGAAGAAATAATTTGGCCAACACAGGAGGATGAGATTTTGCAAAGTTCCCTATGATCAACAGTAATGAATATAACCAAGAGCAAAGTAGATCAAAGGCGTTCTTAAAATGTTCCAAAGTAGAATCTTGATTTTGGGAGGCAACAAAGTTTTCCAAAATATCATCCAAGTAGCAGCAAGATTTTGAGAAGATGAAGCTTGAATAAGCCATGGATACCCATCCTCACCTGAGTAGTGTCCATGATGCTTCGTGGTATTGCTCAAATACTTTGCAACTCATGAATTGCTCAAATATTGATGTTTCTTATTTTAAATTACCCTATAATGCTTTGTGGTACTGGGAAGGCATCTACAAGGTTGCGAACATCATTGTAAAACATCTTCATTGGAATGTTAGCAATGAAAAAGCCATCTTTCTTACTCATATTCATTGGTGGAAAACTCATTCAGCCAAATCTTTTAAGGGATTATAACGTTCACAAAGTATTTGATTTCATTATTAAAAATCCCAACTCTTGGATTGCTTCTTGTTAGAATAGTTCTACTATCAAAGCTTTATATGATGAAGCAATTGTTTAGTCCATATTTAGCACTCTAATATCATTCATTGATGTAAATAATAAACTCATCTAGGGTTCAAGACATTATTCTACTCAAGAGGGTTTCATTAAGCTAGCGTTTGTCACAACAACTAAAGCTTATGCAAATGAATATATTTGGAATTTTCTTTGGAAATTGCACCTTCCTCAGAAGATTCTGGTTTTCGTTTGGAAGCTAATTTACATGGTTATTCCTAAAAGTGATGTTTTAAATACTCATCATTTGAGTTACTCTTTGCATTATGTTTTTGGTTGACACCCAAGAAATCATAAATCATCTCTTCTGTGAATGTCTATCATTAAAGTTATTTAGTTTGGAACTCTATCTATTAAATCTACATCCATTTCAAAGATTGGTCTCTCTCAACGGATTCTACAAGTTTCAAAAGTTGTTTCAAAACCAAGATATAAAGTTGTTGGTGAATATTTTCCTCTTCGTAAAATTTCACTATTCAGGAATCTTACCTTCATCAAAATAAAAAAAGAATAGCTGAATCTTTCATCCATGATTTTAAGTAAGAACTACTCTTCATTAGATCTAGTTGTAATTGGAAATATGCTAGTGGATTAGGTCTTTTAAGCCATCATATACAGAATACATAGTTTGCAAATGATAAGAGGATTGGAACATCATTGCATCACTTGCCATATGGGGAAATTCACTCATGTAAGTTAAAGAAAATGAAGAAATCTTATTGTTTAGTGAACCTTTCCTTGAATGGTAAAAAAATTTAGCATCTCATCTTTTATATATTTGATTTGATAGCACATGACATCTTCAATCTTCATGGCAGCTTGTCTTCGAAGTGTACTTTTTTGGATTTATAGCTTATGGCAAAGTCATTGGAATTCATGTATCCAGCTTGGTGACTTGGTGTTGAAGCTCAACAAAAGAAACTTATTTCCTCCTTTTGGTCAAAGTATTGTTTACCAAGGTATAAAACAGATGCTCCAGCAGTTTACTCATGTATCTTTTTAGAAGTGTAGTTATAGTTATACCAACTATAAATTGTCTTTCTACTTCTGCTTTTATTGTAAAGTTTTGAACTTTTGAATTTGTATTTCCATTTTATTTATTAATACAATTGCTCTTTTATCAAAGCAAAAATAGCAGCGTCCATAATAACTAAGTCCAAAATATTGAATCATTTTGATCACTAAGGAATAATGGTAATTGCAAAATCCGTTTAGCAATGTGAGAAGGATAAAGATGGTGGATTATATCATCATTCCATTTAACAAAAGCACCCTTTGAATCGAGGGTGACAGGTCTGATTGCTGTAAAGGCCTCTAAAGCCTGCTACCAAGTCGAATATCCTTACCATTACTCACATTTCAATGAAGATTTTGCAAAGCCTGATCGTTAAAATCTTTTAGAAAAGGCTTTTGCAATGCTTATTTTGGACCTTTTCCAGTATTTCTAAAGTGCTGGGAAAACCACCATTAAAAAAGAAAATGAAGTTTCTGAAAATGTTATGAAATTATTTGGCTTTTCTAGTTCTTATATAATAAAGTGCTTTTGCTTGCATTTATTCACCTGCTTTTTCTTCTAACAGTTTTACACAAATACAGTCTACTAAACTTGGTCCAGTCACCCCACACTCTTCACAAAAGTTTCTCCACTCACAAAGAGCTCTCCATTTATTGTATTAGAATCTTGATAAGAGGAGTTTAAAGGCCAGAATAAAGGTCAAGAACATAAGTATATGGAAATCTAGGTCAATCTCCTTGATTGAACTAGTAAACCGTTAAGCTGTCATCTTGATTAGTTTAATAAAATTCTGTTTATGACCATTTTAATCATGATTTGATTATGATTTTAATCATTAACTCTTAAACTATTATCTTGATTGATTTATGATTGGTCTGATTGTCAGTACTTTGGTTAGGGAAGAGATTTTGGATAATAACTTGATCAAGGATTCCTCAAGGACTTGCTAGGAGAAAGAAACAAGTAATTTGCCACAATTCCTTTTCTTTTCCTCACAATCTTATATAATGTTTGACATCTAGAAAAATGTTTTCTAGAAAGGAAATAAAATATCTCAATTTTTTAAGGTGTATTTCTCATTTTCTTTTTAGAAAATATTTTTTCGTGTATCAAACATGCAATTACTTTTGGTTTGGATGGAGAGAAAAATAAGAAGGAAAGACTACTGAGGAAAAACTCCCAAAAATAGTAATTTCTTTCTTTTTTTTATTTATGAGAGTTTTCCGTCTAGCATTCTCAACTCCTCATATTTTTCCTCCTATTTTTTTCCCCATCAATCCAAACTAGGCCTTGAGCAGTTAAGCTCACGAAAATATTTCTTCCCCATAATGTAATTCTTAAACGCACACTTAGCAACGAGAGGTAATTAAAATTGAAGGAAATGAAAGAAATAAAAAAAGTGGACAATCCTGTGTCATTTAATGTAGGTTTGTTTTTCAGGTTACATTTTCAAAAGTTCATTTGTAAAAAAAAAATTATTTATTAAATTGGATAAAAACACATTCAAAATGCAGTTTAGATAGACTTTTGAGGTAAATCCCAAACATGTCTTTAATCTCCCTTCACTCTCATCCTACTTTAGTTGATTGCCACATAGTCTATTTCCAATTTGCTCAAGGAAATGCTGCCACCTAATGCTTCTTCTCCCTTAAAATATCATTCAATGCCACCTGTTGCCATTTAACCAATTCTAATGTTTTTTTTTTTGAGCCATAACCAATTCTAATGTTAGATGACACATAATCCCACTAAATATTAAATTTATAATATTTAAACTATTATTATTTTGTTTTGTAAGTGGTAAGAAGAAAACGTGAAGTAGAGGAAAGGAATGCGGTGCTATCTTCTTAAAAATTCATCTTAATGTCTTTCTTTCTTTCTTAAGTTTACTTATTCTTTTCTTGGTCCATAATTTTGTCATCTAATTTTCCACAAATTTTTAACTTAACATAGCTATGGGTTATTGTTATAAGTTGAACAATTTAGTTAAACAAATTAAAGGTAAAGACAGTTGTTAGGAGTCCAATTAATGGAATTATTGGATATGCGTATGTGTGAATATAATTTAAATATTCATAAAAAATAATTTGAAATGTTACAAACATTACATTTTGGGATATTGTGTTAATTATTTTCCCGGATCTTATCTAAAAAACTTTCTGCTATTGAATCCCTCTTCAAGTTTTATTAAAGAGGTCATCAAATCTGGCTGTTCTTCAATATTTGTCGCTTGGATTGTGAGTTGAATGAATGAATCGTTTTTGTGGGGTGCTTAAATGATGTTTAGAGAGTAGAGTGAAGCTTTTTCATGGAGTTAAACTAAAATTAATCAATGAAAATGTTGAGAATCCAAATTTGTGATTTAGATCGAAGACAAATAGTTGGACATTGCCTTGTGGGATGAGTCTTGCTTGAAAACCTTTGAATAAATGTTGGGGGAGCATCATAAGGGTGCATTGGGTATATCTAGGCCGGTGAAAATTTCTAGCAAATAAAAAAGGTTAAAGTGCATTTTTATTCTTGAACTTTTTCTTAAAAAGCAATTTTACCTCTATACTGATAAATAAGATAATTTTGCTCATGAATTATTTTTTCGAGGAGCGTTAGGCACCCTATAGAAGAGGGAGTTTTTTGCTCCTAGAAAAAATATTCAAAGGCAAAATTGTCCACTTATCAATATAAGGGTAAAATTGTTCTTTCAGAAAAAGTTCAAAAATAAAAATGTATCTTAACCCAATAATAAATGCTGTAATGGTAAAATTGAATTTTAGAAGCTCCATCTCTTAACTTATGTCACGACATGGTTTGCACCCAAATAATGGGTAAATGGGTTTTTGGATGTTTCTATTTTTTTGTAACCAAAACCATGGTTTTGGTTCAAGTGCCTTTTGTTGCAAGGAGATGTGATTGAATTGATAATTTTGATAACTTTTAAATTATAAATGAAATTTCAACGTATTTTTAGTTCAAGTAACATCATCGACTCGTTTTAATTGAAATATATTTATCATTAACTTCTTTGGATGTTGGTTGAGTAGTTTATAAAATTTTATAAGAATTGTTTGAGTATTTCAAACTTACTTGAAATTCTTACTCTATTAAAATCACTTAAGCTAAAATTTTGAATTCTTTCAAGGTTGAATTTATAATGATTGTTCTTGTCAAACTTGGATCGTGATCTCCCTGAAAAGGAAAGTCAATAAATGTAAGAGTTGCTATCAAAATGTTAAAAGGACAATTTTAATTTTTTTTAAAAAATAACATGGTCTACAATAACTAGGATAAGATTCGGGAGTTAGTTTGAGTCAGGAAGATATTAGGCACCCTATATCATATGTCCATGAGAACATATAACTTTAAGTTAACTAAACAAAATTAACTACCCTAAGTTAACTAAACAAAATTAACATAACTTTAAATGAAATTTAATTACCCTTAATAAAAACAAGAACAATAAAAAGAAAAGAAGAAGAAAAATGAAATTAAAAAATATTATTTATTCACAAATTGAATTTGACCTACGATGAAACCCTAAGACTTACGTACCCTTTAGAGGGATTAAAACCTATGTAGTTCGTGAGTAAAAATGCATATAACTTTGTTGGTGACTTTTAGAAGAAAGATATTTTTTTTAAAATAAGTTTTTAATTGGATTTGCATTTTTTAATTTATAAAAGAGACTTATTCCCTTATTTGAGAAAGGATTTTTTTAAAAAAAAATAAAATTAGATTGAAATTCTTATGAAGATTCAAGAAATCTCACACGGTATATAAATTAATTTCCAACCTATTTATAAAAGAAATCTCACCTTTTTTTTAAAGAAAAATAAAATTTTAAATAAATTAATTAAGCATGATAATTGGTGTACCTACAGAAGCCTATTGCCACACATGGCATATCAATCAACTAATTACTTGCGGAGACTCTAAAAATCTTACATGTTATGACTAGAAAAACACGCATACAAAAATCTCAAATTAAGTGTTTGTGTATTGTGCTAAAAAAAGATATAATAATATAAGTGGTTCATTAAAAAAAAGAGATTAAACCTTTCGAACTTTATCACTTTTAACAATTTTGATGATTATTCCAATCCTCATCTCATGCACAACAAACAAAAGAAATGAATGGTTGAAGTATGTATTTGAGTGTGTATACATAAGCATCAAAGACTAGACCATAGCAAAAACTTATAATGTATATTCATGTGGTTCAAAATATTGATGTGCTGTCACCATTCCATTGAAAGCTGCTCTGTTTCTCCATGAATTCTAATCTTGGTCTAAATCCAAACTTTGTCTTCTCTGCCTCTAAATCACGTGATGCTACTATGGATCCACTTGCACCCAAAGAGGAAATTGACTTACTTAATCGAAATGCCTCCAAGGTAGATGAAGAAATGATAGATAAAGAAATAGAAAGCCAAAACAAGCAAGTTCAATCTATGGATATACAACAGGAGAGCTCTCATGACAAAGATGCTAATCCAACCAAAGAACAACTTATTCAGGGCATTAAGCTTTCAAAGCCCCCATTTCTTACAAGGATTCATTGATAGGTTATAATGGATGCTAAGGGATTAATGAAGGAAATGGCACTGAGCATATTAATGATACAATAGTAAAGGAATTAGAGCAAAAATGGACTCCCTTTGAATACACCAAGAAGATGATGGATTAGTATCCTAGCGTTTATATTTCATATAAAGAATGGAAGAAAATATACACACCCTAGATGGATGCTCTGGTTATTAAAATTTTAGGAATTCTACTTAATCCTAAATCTTTAAAGCCTTGATTAGCAAGGATATGGTAGATTAAAGACTTTAAACTCACTAATTTGATTAATGGCTATTACATAATTAGAACCAAAAATAAAGAACCATACCACAACATTCTCAATGGAGGCCTATGGACTATTTTTTATCAGTATATCCTGGTCTAGCATTGGTCATCAAGCTTCAACCCCAACACAAATATTTTGGGAAAAATAGCACTTTGGGTGAGACTAAGTAATATTCCTATTCAATGCTATGACAAAGAGATCCTATGCAAAATAGGAAATTGTATAGGAGAAACCTTAAAGGTGGATGTGAACACTCTCTTATAGGGTGACAACAAGAACTAATAAGGTAAAATGGAAAAGGGAAAATTTGTTCAAATCAGTGTTGAAATTGACCTTCAAAAGAAACTTGTGCCACGGATTCTTATTAGGGATGAACTTCACAATGTTGAATATGAAAGCTTAGATCTCATTTATTTTGGGTGTGGTTGCTATGGCCATAATAAAAGTATTTGCCCCTATAGTCCCAAAAAGCAAAAATGCAAACAAAGGAAACAATAAGACCCACAATAGCAATCTCAATCAACACTCATCTAGTCAACAAGAAGGCCAAATTACTAAAAAATGAATGCTTAATCACCCGAGGGCTCATCAAAAGCCCACCTACCAAAAGAAGTATGCAGAGAGTGGATGAAATTCCAATGACCAGCCAATACATGAAATTCAAAGCGACTAACGGGACTTAGATTGGCTCACCTAAATTAAGGACCTAACCCATTGAATAGATCTAGATTTGATGTCCTAGCCAACCTAGAGCATAAAGATGATGACAATAAGAGTAATCTAGCTAACTCCAATGATCCATTTATGAAATACCTTGCCAAGGTTGTCAGAAAAGCATGGAGGAGAAATTACTTGGCAGGTAATAAAAGAAATAGAGCTAGCGAGAATGAGGTGGTAGACGAAACACTCAAAGAAGATGAAATGAGATTTGATTTAAATAAAGGCAAGAGGATAATGCAAGTTGGGCCTAGCTTTAAAAAGTATGGTCACAAGCCAAAGAGATTAATTTTCCAAATAATAGCTCAAATTCTTCTCCTAATGCAAATGACAAAATCAACTTAAGAAAGGCACCTGATCCTGAACCTACTATCACAAACAAGTTTTATTCTAGAAACTCAACTGAACATTATTTATGCCATGGACATTCAAAACCAACACTCAAGAGTTAATGTTGATATGTATGATCTTTTCAATGAGGATAATATAGATGAAATTTTGATGATGATCTTTTGGATAAGGATTATGGTAATCCTTACACCAATGATGATCTAGAAGATGATGAGTATAGTAATGATGAGACTAATGATTTAATCTCCCATCTACAAGCCTAATATACTTTTCTAGGTTTATCTCCTTTTTTTCCTTTATGGATATTATTTGCTGGAATTATAGAGGTACTTATGGTAAAAGCTTCCCTGGTCGTATTAGAGAAATTGCTAATACTTATAATCCCATATTCTTATTTTAATTGAAACTAGAGCTAGTGGATCTAGAGCTAATAAGATTGTAAAAAAAATAGTTTTTTTCTGATTGGATATGCATTGAAGCTACCAGTTATGCTGGTTGTATTTGGATCCTATAGAATAATGACATTATTAATATTGACTATATCTACCCTAATGTTCAGATTCTTCAATGCAAGGTTAATGTTATTTCTAATAATATTTCCTATCTTTTATCTTGTGTTTATGGAGACCCTAACCCGTATGATTGTGTTCTTCTTGAAATTCCATCACATCCTCATAATATAATTGATCCCTTGCTCATTGTTAATGATTTTAATGCTTACCTCTCTTGTGCAGATAAATGTGGTGGTGATGGTCACAGTTGGAGAGCTATGAAATAATTTAGAGATTGCATCAACTCTCCCACTCTCTTTAATCTTAAATTTTTAGGTGACAAATTCAATTAGGTAAAAGGAAATGTAAAAGAAAGACTAAATTGGCCTTCTGTAACATGGAATGGAGAATTAAATTTGATTAAGCTAATACCTATCATTTACTCAAATATTGTTTCGATCATTTCATGATTAGAATTTTACTTGAAATAGGGATTATCACTACTAACATCACATACCCTTTAGATGTCATGTAGCTTAGATGCTTGAAGAATCTTTCCATCTAACAATCAAGGAATCATATTAGAACAATGATTGGATTGAAGGAAAGATTAAATTTACTAACTTTATGGAATAAGATCAATGTTTGTAGCATACCCTCCAAAAAGAAAAGGATCCTTCATAAACTGGAAGGAATTGATCGCCAAAGGAATTAGAATGATAATTACTTTCTAAGAAAACTTAAAAAATCCTTATGGGAATAATTTAATAAGGTTATTTTACAGGAGGAGATGATTTAGTCCCAGATATTTGGATGCAAATGGGGAAACCGAAATAGAAAATATTTCACACAACCTCTGTCATAAAAAAAGAAACTAAATGCTATCTCTTCAGGTAGATGACAATACATGGACTTAGGATCAAAATACCTTGAAAAATATGGTTGCTTCTTACTTTGGAAACTTATTCAAGGAAGAAGCTCATGTAAAACCCAAGCTTATTATGCGTAAGAGTTTTCTACCTCTCTCTACCATTTAACTTCAATCTATCCATAAAGAGATGATTGAAGAGGAGATTAAGACTACTGCCTTTAATATTTATGCCTTTAAAGCTTCAGGTCTTAATGGTATCAATACTGGATTTATACAAACATATTGGAATGCTCTTAAAACTAGTATCTTTGATCTTATCAAAAAGTTCTTCATAAATCTAGCCACCATTAGTAAGATTAATGATACTTTCATTACTTTATCCCTAAAGTTGATGACCCAACCTACATGAAGGACTTCCAGCCTATTTCTCTTTATAATTTCAGTTCTAAGATCATCACCAAAGTTCTATCCAATCATTTTTGTTAGTATTTGAACAACCTTATTAGGGATTCTCAATGCAGCTTCATCCAAGGACAACAAAGTAGTGATAATATCATTATTGCTTAATAAATTATTCACATCATAAGATGCAAGACTAGAAATAAAGGCTTTTATGGCTCTTAAGGTTGATCTTGAGAAATATTTTAATGGACTATCATGGGACTTCATTAATGATACTCTCCAATCCATCGAGCTGAATAATTATTTTAGGAAATTAATTAGAATTGCCATCTCCATAATGTGTATAAGATTTCTTTGGAATGGTGAACTAACCAACGAATTTAGTCCTTTTTATGGCTTTAGATAGGGAGAACCTCTATCTCCTTATTTATTTATGATTTACGTTGAATGCCTTAGTCACTGTATTCTCTGTTCCATAGATAAAAATGAATGGAAGCTGTAACATCCTTGATTTTTAAACCAGATTAATTAAGCTTGAATTAGATTAATTAAGTTGTTAGAGTGGTGTGTGGCTAGAGAGGTCTAATGGGTATGTTTGGTTATATTTCCAGCCCTAAACATGGATCCGAAGGAAGTCGGGTCACCCAAGAATGAAAAAAGGAAGAAAATCTAAAAGGGAAGGCTTTGTGCCACATACCGTGACTTGTAGATCAAGCCACCATGATGCGTGTGCACTAACATGCCTAGAATTATGCCCTTTGTGCCATGCATCACGGTGCATTATGTATCTGCCATGGCATATGGACACTTTTTTGCATAAATAAGTCTGTTCTATAGCTTGCGAAAATGAAAGGATAGGGAGAGATTCATAAGAGCAACTGAAGAGATGTCCTAGGACTTCAAGGACTTGAAGATTTGAAGTGTTCTAAAGCCCACAAACATTAGAGGTAAGGTTTCTAAGTTAAAATCTTCCTATCTTCTTCCATCTTCTTGATATTAGAAGTTAGAGTTTGGTTGATAATGATGACTTTCAGTCTATATATGTGATGGGTTTGAACCTATTGACTTAAATAGAGTTAATGGAAGTAGATCAAGCTAATGAAACTTGGTATTCATGGATTTAATTTGACTAGTGGTTAGGGAGAATTTAATATGCAAAATTTCCAATAAATATATTTGTTAGAGACAATGTGGTTTCATTAATGGCAATTAAAGAGCTCAATAATGTTAATGAGGGATAAAGGAAGCTAACAAAACCTATGGGTATTTTTATATGAGTAGAGAATGAATCTTGAGTATGAAGAAGTGTTGAGTCAATAGTGAAAATTAGCCAAAATGTGAATATTAATGAATTGTATTGTAAATGTTTGTAGAGTGACTATCTTTGGCACCATTCAAGCTTCTTGAAAGTTTCAGTAGTAAGTGTTTGAGGGGTGAAACCTTTAACCTCTCAAAGGTTTGAGGTAATAGGGGAAATTTTATCTTGTGCTTTTGTGTGTTAATTAATTTATTGATTTGTAATTGATCACTGAAGTGTATGAAAGAAAATGAAATGCAAGTGTGGTAGAAAATACTTGAGAAGTCTTATTATTATGTGGTATGCAAATTTTATGATATATGGCTAGTGGAGTTCTATGAATGCAATTATGTAGAATTCAATGATGTGAAGTGATAGTAAGTTCAATGACTTGATTGTGAATAATTCAATGAAATAGAAATTTTGAAGTTCAATGAATTGATAATTGTGGAGTTCAATGAAAAGTAAAGTTAAGGAATTCAATGAATATGAGAAGTTCAATGATTGAATTATGTGTTAATGTGACTTTTATGTATGAGATGTATACGATGAGTAATTGCATGCTTGACATTGAGTAATTGCATGCCTCAAAGTATTACATAATGTATACATTGTATGATCATGAAAGGCGAGAGTTTGCTTAGGGAGAGGAGTAAGAATTTAATCCATGTGATAAGGCTACCATTCAAGTTGATGGCTTGCCTAGATTATTTATATATATATATTATCTAATTTGTTTAATAGGAGACTATCCCACTAGTTTAATGAGAGACTCAAACCTAGCTATCTATTTACTGGTTCAATGAGGAAGCTAGTTTAGGGAGAATGATGCCCTATAGCATGAGAAAATGGGGAAAATCATGTTTCATAAGTAAATTGGGAAAACCTTAGCCGGGTAACTTCTCACAAGTATTTGGGTTAGGGAAGTCTTGAATTTTTAGCCCACTATTTTATGTTAGAGGAATAAGAAAGATATAAGGGAGGTGTGATTATGCATATAAAGAAAAAGGGGCATATGATTGACTTGTGATGACCTTAATAAAATAAAATGTGTGGAAAGTCTTGTTCTTTATGAAGTGGCAATTATTTGATTAATATCTTATGAGTTTGTATCCTTGTTAATGAGAACGAGGTTGTAAAATTCTTGAAACGTTTTATGAATTGTTGTTGATCACTATGGCATGTGTATGTATTGATGAGAACTATATAGATGAGTTATGCTCTTAAACATATCCATGCTATGAAATTGTTTAATAACTTGCCACTTGCATTTGAATTAATTGACATGCATTGTATGAGTTAGTTAGACCTTGGTTACTGAGTGATTATACTCAACCCACTATCTTTAATATTACAAGAAATAACTCAAGAGGATCGAGCAAAGGAAAATAATTAGAGGCATAGGATTTGGCATCCTAGTATTAGGCCTCTTTCATCTTTTGAGTTGTATGTGTATATGATGATTAATGTTGCCAACTAGGATTTATTCATTGTGATTCACTTGCACTATGTTTTTTGTGAAATTATAAAGTGTATTTTAGGCCCTAGGTTGTATGTATGTGAATTGTAAAATCTATAGTAGGGCCCAAATACTAGTGTAAGTAAAAGTTGAGTATGTCATGTGATGGTTGTGGATTATATGATGAAATGTGAGTTTTAGACCCCCCTTTTGTTTTTTAGATTAAGGGATTGAGCATTGAAAATGTGATTTCTAAGTGTTATGTGTGAGGTGGTGTGTTATGTTGGATAGGGAGGTGTAGTAGAAGATTAAAATTTTAAAATTTCTATCCTAATATAGACCGAACGAACTCATTTAAGTCAAGGTGAATAAAAGAGTTACCTTTTAATTCTTCAAACTTGGTACGTGTTCTCTTCAAGAGTTTGGATCTTAGGAGCTGACAACATAGATCTACTCCCTCTACCAGTATTTACATAAATAGCTCTCTAAGTTGAACAACGTGCTAGTGCTCCTAGCATCCGTTCTTTTTTGAATGTTAGTTTTCCTTTCTATAGGATATTTCGTGACTCTCAAAGTATTTTTGCCGTTAGAACTTTTCTAACTCTCTCTTTATAAAGCACATCCCTATCTATATATAGTATTTGGATTAGGATTTTGATCTTCCACTCAAAGATAAATTTGATTAAATTTATCTCATAAATTTAATCCATGATATTATATCTAATTCAAATTTATCTTATAAATTTAAATTATAAAATTGACATGATATTCTCATATCATGTTAGTTATTAAATTTAATTTATCATATAAAATTAAATTTAAAACTAACCACAATATAATATAATATATATCACATATACATATTATATTATATATATACAATTATATATAAATTTTGAAAAAATATATATATATATATTTTAATTTTATATATCATGCACACACACATATGAATATATATATATATATTTATCAAATATATATATATATAATTCTATTTTATATTTTATATTTCATATAAATATATATATATATATATATCTCTATCTATCAAATAAATATTCAAATATATATATAAAATTTATTCACCCTATATTACATTCATTTAACCTAGACATATTCTGTCACACCCTGATGCCAAGGGTATGACCGGCATGAAATATAAGGAGAATTCATATTCCATAAGTCTTAATAACCAGAAATTTTATTAAAATATTGATATATGTAAGTTATATATAATAACAAAGTTCGTAAAATCTCAAGTGTTTTGCAAAATTTTGGCAGAGTCTCCCCTATGAATTGGGCCTCCCAAAATTTCCACAACAACAACAGAACCTGCCAGCTAGACCAACATCCCAACAATTCACATAATAACCAAATTAGACTAAGACCTAACTATGATATATGTGGAGCAACAATTTATAATTTACAAAATATAGTACAAGGTTTCATTAAAAGGATAATCACCCTGTGCTTCCTCTTTCTAAAAAGCAAGAAGGACTCTTAGTGGTCAGCTAGGGATGTAGGGTCAACTACTATATCTGAGACCAAAGAAATTTCTGGTGAGTAGTGTTCCATTAAAAATTATACATAAAAATTACAAAGATAGGATAAATAGATTTAGTCTAAAACGATGTCATCCAATATTGAAGCATATACTTGAACTAAAAATCAAGAGCAATTCTTGTTCAATAATAAAATTTTAAAATTAAACAACTCAAATAAAATGATATAGATTTTTCAAGAATTGTACGACTTATATAATGTAATCATCTTAAATACTAGAACAACTAGATAGGGTCCTTTCAAAGAACTAATATAAAAATAATAAATTTTAATTTAGTTCTAGGAGGGCTTTATCAGAACAAATAATAAGTGTGGACATATAGTTCATAAAGGTAAATAACCAATTAAGCACAGCTAAAAGCCATGAAAAAGTATGGCAAAAGCCACAAATCAAGCGTAGGCATAAAGCCCATGAAAACAAGCATGAGTACTGCGTTCATGTATACCATCCTTCTGATCCACGTGCATTGATCTTTGCACAGAACTAGCACCTCTTATTAGCACCTGGCTAGCTTTGAACTAAGGCATGCCAAGGGCTAACGAAACTACTGTTAGCATCCAACGTTCTAAACTCAGCGCCCCTAATTAAAATCAAGCGTGCATAGAGATTTGAAAACAATGTCAAAGTTTTCACTTTCAAAATATAGGATTCGGTTGTCATTTTCCATTCCCATATTTCTTGTCATTTCCTCCATACATGAATTGCTATACTAAAAGTTTACGTGTCAAATATAAAGTTAAACAATTGAGTTGTTTTTGAAAAGTAATACCGTTTGTCGTATATCCCCTTCAATTATTACTTATCAATAGCATAAATCATTAGTAAAATCAAGATACCATCATTAATAAAATAATTATATATAAAAAATAGAATTGATAAGAATATTTATATAAGTAATAAAGAAGCAGTATTAAAATCTATGTAAAGAATTTTTTTTTAAACACTTTCTTGAAATTCATTTGCAAAGCTACCTACCTACCTGAATGTTTCTCAAAAGTTCAAAAACTTGCTTCTCTTAACTTTTGACTTCTATTCTAATTATGCCTTCAATATCTTGACAAATAAGTCAAAATTTAAATCATTTAAAAATTTTTCCAAGTACTTAATGGGTATCACAATTTAATCTAATCAATTCTAACAATACCATATCCAATTACACTACAAGTACACTCGAGTTAATCCAATCATTTGATAATTCTCAATATATATGTCCTCGTACCCTCTTGTGACTCATACTTTCATGAATTATTATAAATCATATCAATTATTATTAAGCTTTCTCTAGACTGATAAAATGAAACTAATATCCTAATAATTCTCTTCCCTACTTTGGTATTTAAGTTTTAATTAGCAACTTGAACTAAAACTTGCATAAACTCCTTTAAGCTATTACATGGAAGCTTAACAAGCCATAATTTGTCAAATTCTTCTCTTTCAAAATTTTACAAACACCTTGTAAGTATGCATTTATCATTTACAAAATTATGAAATGAATGACCAAGAAATTCCAGCTACTTCCAGACTTCTATTTCTATCACTTATTTCCCAATTCAACATAACCAAATAGTTTCCAGCCAAGCAACCTCAGTCCTAACTATAGATAGCATATCAAGAATAAAGAGTAGGGACCACGACTCACATCAATTGACCAAAGAAAGGAGGAAGTGATTCGGTAATGCTATAAAATCTAAAGAGGAAGGAAAGAAAACAGCATCTCACCTCATAAAACTTAGTGATCAGCCACTGAACAGCATCAAAGAAGAACAAAATATAAGGATTCCAATCTATCAAATACACACGAGAAGGAAGAATTATAATTTTAGCTAACACTAAAAGCATTAGCTAGCACATACACATGCTGAACTTAACAGTAGGAATGGAAGAAAAGAGAAAAAAAAAGCTGACCACCAATAATACACCTCCTCGTTGTCACAAAATAGAGCAAAAAAAAAAGAAGGAAGACACACAACCTCTCTACCGTGACAGCTGAACAAAGACTGAGGAGAGGAAGAAGGTGGCAGCGAGAATAGCAACCTAAAGACAGCCCCTCATTGAGACATAACAACATGATATCAATGAACGAGAATCAATAAATCAACTCCCAGTGGCTGGAGAATACAGATAAGCATAATGACAGTGGACGACACAACAGCAGCAAAAGTCAACACCCCATGACAATGAGCTTCAAATGTTGAGGAGAGCTAGAGATGAATTGACTATGAGTAGTGAGATGAAAAGAATGTATATTGGTGGTGAAAAGAAAGTAGTGAGATGCTTTATTTCTTCACACAAAAGAAATAAATCTGATTCAAAAAAAAGAATTAGGGAAATTATAAAAAGAACATGAGAAAATCACAAGAAAAGGCATAGAAAATTACAAGAAAGGATACGAGATTTTCCTAAAATTTTAAAACTGAACTTTTTCTTAGAAGAAAAAAATTTTGAACTTTAAATCCTCAGAAACATTTCTAGCATAAATTCCTCCAAACTACCAATTCCTACTTACAACAAAAATTTATTTAAATAAAATATCCATTAGAATAATTTTTGTTCGATTTAAAATTTAAAGTCATTACATTCTCCCCCTTGTAAAATTCAGTCCTTTAAATTTGAATGAATGCTTGCCTCAAGTGTTGAATAAATGTGGATACTTCTCTCACATTTCATTTAGGTAGCGTATTATCATGAGCCTAATGTGTTAATGTTGAATAATAAAATTGTGAAATGATTGAGCCTCATACATATCATGATCAGTTAGCAGGAGTTTTCTTAGGGAGAAGAGCAGTTAAAATTCATATGGTATTTTCAACTACCTTTCAGTACATGAGGGTATAACCTTATCCTATAGTTTGTAGAGGGATTAGAATATAGCTATCTCTACTAGTTTATTGAGGAGGTTAGCTTTGGGTATACAACACCTCAAAGATTTGAGAGTGTGAAAAATTGTGATTCAAGAGTAAGTTCAATAATATTTAGCGGGGTTACACCTTACAATTGGTGAGCTTAAGTAGTCTAGTCATATGGACGGAGCCCTGTTTGATATTATAGCTTACAATTTCAGTTGGACAAAATAAGAAAGGTATAAGGATATTTTGATCATGCATGTGTTTATCTAATGTGTCACATGATTTTTTAAGTTTGTGGCAAGTCGTGATAATAAATTAGACCATTGTTACAATGTCTGTATGTCTTACGGCAATGTGCCTTGTGATTCTAGATGAAAACTATGACAATGAATTAAATTGAGAAATGAAAATTGTGTTACATGTAATAGAATGTACATTTTGAGAAAATCAACTTTACTTATGTGTGTCTATTTAATTGATATACAACTTCATATGGTAGGCGTTCTTTGGTTACTGAATGGCTAGACTCACCCCTCTTTTTCAATATTTTTTAGGCTCTAGCTCCAGTGCAAAAAGGGAAAAGCTTCCAGAGGATTAGGAATCTTGAATTCCTACTGTAAAGCCTCTTAAATCTCTTTTATTTTGTGTCATCGATTGATTATTGTCAATTAAGATGTATACTGATTATACTTACACTATATGGTTGTTAATGAAATTGTGATGTATTTTAGGCCTTGGAATGTTGTATGTAAATTATTGAAGTATTGATAAGACCAAATACTAGTACAAGTATAGGGATATTCATTGGATTATAATTATGAATGTTGATTTTGAAATGCAATGCTAAAACCTCCCCCTTCTATTTTTGGTATTAAAGGGGTTGATGAGCAAAAATTTAATACAGTAGTATATATGCATATTATGTGTTGTACAAGTAGTCCTAAGTCCAATTAGCATGGTCTAGGTGTTAGGAATAGATTTTGGCAATTGTGTGGGGGTTTTAGACACCTTTTTAATTGTGAAAATTGTGAGTAGTTGTGAAAATGTGTTTGGATATCCAACTTCTCGTGTGACTTAATGTGGCAGTAAAACCCATGTTATTAGCTAGTTTGTGAAAAGAGCTTTTTATAGACACCTAAATCATCTCATTTGGATGTCAAATGAAGAAATGGGCACGTCAAAATTTTCTTGAGTTTGTGGTCAAATGACAGCAAATCTACTGTTAAAAGTGTTCAAAATACTACAACATGTGGCACAGAGAGTGAGGAGCTGCAGCTCATTATACACAAGCCACAATGCATTGCTCTATTTTTTAGACTATGATATTTTCCAAGTATTTTTGAATCATTTCACTCTTTTAAGGTATCCCATGCTTTCATAACATCATTTTACTTTGATTTAAGGTGTATTAAATAATCTTTTAATGAAATTGTTTTATGAAAACTTGGGATCTCATTTCTTTAAATCATAAACTTGGTAATCTTTTTGGAATTAGAACCTTGATTACCTTAGATTATGATTTCAAATAAGATTAGATAAGAGAGATATTACAACTTGGTATCAGTTTCTCTTATTTTGAGAACTAGTCTGTAGTTTGTGTGAGTCATGGTTAAGATGTATTTGTGCATTGCATATAAAGAATTGATAATATCTTATTACATATGTTATTTTCCCTTATTGAGCTAGTGTTAATTCCCTTTTTCCTTTTTAGGATTGCTTCCATCCTTAGAGAGGGAGAATATGGTTCAAACAAGAGCTATAAATGCTAATAACGCACTAGAAAATCTACAATAACCAGCACAAGGTGGTTTAATATTAGTGAATCAAGAGCAACAACCAGAGCCTCAATGGGGTAATAAAGATGATGCCTGGAAGAACTGAGGAAAATGATGAAAAGTATCCAGAGAAGAATGGATGGTTATGATGAGATCCTCAGAAAGAGAGTTTCGGAGAGCAACAATATAATGGAGAGAGTTGGGGTTGACTATGAGGAAGCTCAAAATGATTTGCACACTAATGTGCATGGTCATGAAGATGAAGAATGCTATGAGAAGAGTATTCCTGAGAGGTTAGTGCAATTGGCGTGGCCTAAGATTTTAAGTTAGAAGGCTTCATTGATATGGCTTTGCAGAGGTTTATAAAATTGAATCCTCTATCTTTTGAGGGTTATATGGAAGATAGAGTTGTAGAGAAATAGATAGAGAGGCTTGAGACCATCATCTTAATCATATCTTGCACCATAGAGCAAAGAGTGCTCCTGGCCACTTTCATGCTTTAAGACACGGCAAAGCAATGGTAGGAAAAGGTAAGGCTAGTGGACGATTCTCAATTGACATGGAAGGAACTCAAGAAGCAATTCTTCACCCCTTATTTCCCAGCTTTATTTAAAGAAGAAAAGGAGTCTGACTTCATAGGCTCCAATAGGGGAGTATGAATGAACAAGAGTTCATAGCCAAGTTCAATGAGCTATCCAAATACTCCATGTAACATCCTGAAAAATTTAACTTAAGGTTAATTGGATAATTAAGGATAAATTAGACAATTGAGAGTTAACTTGAATTAAAAGATAATGTATGAATAGCTAATAGGTCTATCAGAACCTAATTAAGGCTTATAAATAGACCCTAGTGAGAGCGTATATGCTTACACTCCAAAATAGTTAAGTTAACACTAATATAATACTAGTGGCAACCTAGGTTGTTCTTTACTAAGGAGGGTAAATAAGGTTAATAAAGGCTAAACTAGTGATCTAAACTAACTAAAAGTTGACTGATTTTAACTAATTAAACTAAGTGGACAGATTTAATTAAAAACTTAATTGATTAGTGAAATGGAAATGGGAGTCTTTTACCCCTTTCTAAAGTGGAGTCCTGAGAGTTATGGGATGCTAGATTCCTTATCTATTCATTTTAATTAGGCTTAAGTTAATTTTCAATCTCTTGATAAATTAGACGCCTTACACAGTTTTGTATAATATGCCTTCCTAACTAATTCAATGAATTAAGTCCTTGCATAATTTTATACAAGTCCCTAATCAATTCCTTAGTGAAGTATAAAGTGATCAAAATTCTCCTTAGATTTCCTTTATGTACAGCTCAGTCTATAGTAAGTCTAATACATAATTTTACACACAAGATATTTTATCAAACACCAACCAAACATATTTATGCATAGCCAATATAAGACACATTCAACACACATAAAACATATATTTATATGAATTACAATGTATTGGAGAAAAATTTCCAACAACTACACAAAGGGGAATCAAGTGGAAAAACACTAAACCAATAAGTTAAATATCAATTTTGGTGAATAAAAACAAGATATAATAATGCTCCTAATTTTAAGAAGAAGATTACATCAACTTAGGTTTAATAGAGAGTGGCCATAACCCTTAACCTTTCTTGAGGCACTTTAAGACTCCTCTAGCATCCTTCCCTCTTAGCACTTCTCATAGATTGAGCCTCTAGTCATCTTGGAACCCATTTAAGCACAATCCTTCCACCATAGTTAAACCATACTCATGAACACCTTAGGATTTTGAAGCTAAACCAAGAAAATGAAGCTTGGGGTTTGAAGAGTGAGGTGGAAGAAGAAGAATGGTGGAGTTGAATTAGAATTTTAATGGTTGGATCATGAGATATAAAGGAGAGAAGATGAGATAGAGATGAAGAACATGAAGAATAATGGAGAGAGAATGGAGAAGGGTGGAGGCTGAAAAATAAGAGTAAATGGAAGAATGACTACTGAAAATAAAATTATGATAATTTGATTCAAGTCTAAGGTGAATGGGCCTAACTTTAGTGTTAAGAAAATGGGTGAAAAATGAGCTAGGGTAACTTTATTATTTACCATGGTAAAATGGACGAAAATTTAGATGAAAATGATTTGAAAATTAAATTAAATAAAGCTAAAGGTAATGGAAAATTAAGAGAGAAAGTGAGTGGATTTAAAGTGTGGTACAATGTGTATAAGATCATGTGAGACTTGTACTTTCACCCCAAAACTCAAGTGTTTTGCCTTTTGACTCATCTATTATTCCAATCCAGTGGTCCTCATGTGCCAAATCTAAGCTGTGTAACCCTACATAAATAAATGTGACACATAAGATCAAAGTTCAAAGCATATGAATAATAATTGCATTTTCAATTAAAATTAATTTTCAAATATGTGGCATAATACAATTAAATAGTAAAAGATAATTATGAAATCATAAAAGAGCCTTTGGAGCATGCCAAATAGCCTAAAAATTGTAAGCCCACACATGCACAAAAATAACCTAGCCTAAGTGCAACAAAACAAGTCAACCCAAAATTTTGACTTCTCAAAATTGCCAAATTATGAAATTAATTATTCTCAATCTAAAAAGATTTTGAAAAATATAATTAGGCCATTGTTTTTCTGGAATAAAAATGCATATTGACTAATTTTCTTAAAAGTCCAATTTTATGATTAAATGCCCCTAATACACAAAATCCTACACTTAGGTGATTTCTCACAATTAATGCAATAAGTGTGCAATTTGGGTAAATATAGCATGATTTTTGGTTAATAATAATAACGGAAAAGTGTGTAATAAATGTGACTTATCACCTAGGTAGTATTGAATCATATTTGGGCCCAATTAGATAGACATTGTTTGGAATATGAAATTTTGATCTTGGCTATAGCCAAAGGTTTATTAGCTGTAGCCAAAGCTTGATTTTTAAGCTTTCAAATTCACATTTTAGCTCAAAAAATTAGATAGTTGAGTGGGAGTCAAAGGTGAATGAAGAGGGCTCTACTAGAGTTTGTTGTGGGCATTCAATTAAGTCTATTTGGAGCTTCTAAATCACTTGGGTAAGTTCCTACAACCTCTTCTCTTCCTCTCTTATGCATTTTCATCACTATTTTTAGGTAGTTCTTTGGGAGTCCAAAAATAGGTTGTGATTTTGCCTAGAATTTTAACTTTAATGGGATTAATAGATGTTTATTTAAATATCTAACCTTTGGGTTTTAATGTTATTGATGCTTTTAGGATTTAATAGTGGGGTTTGGAGTAAATCCTAGAGCTAATTAGTTGAGCTAAGAAGATTATGAGTTATCAATGGTATTGATTAGACTAATGGGAGTCTAAGTAAACTAATAGAACTTAAAAATGGATTTGGTAGATGACCACAATGGTATTTTTAAGTTTAGTTTAGGCTTTGATTAGAGTTAATAAAGATAATTAGTCATTAATGACTATTGATGTGTTTGATTATAGATTGATTATTGTTGGTACTATTGAACTTATTGGAAGCTCCATTTGATATTCATAGGTACTCTTGGTTAGTAAACGAAGAGTTAAGGTAACTAAAAATTTAAGTATAGTATATCATTGTGTTGCATTTACACTTTAAGCATTATTATGGATGGTTTGAAATGAGCTTATAGATGAATATGTTGATTTTAAACTATTACCCAAACATGAAACATGACCCATTATGATGGAGTGTTTAGTAATTATATTTATATAGATGCTAAGCCTAGATTACTTATGGGATGAATGTGTTAACATAATGAGTGGTCGTAATTGATGATGTTAGAAGAGATGTGGTAAGCATGCATATTTGTGATGAAATGCTTGATGATTATGTTTTTATATATAAATGTTATTTGATATTTGAAATATGATTGGCTATAAGCTGATTATATAACAAGCTATTGTAAACTATAATGTGGCATAAACTGTGAAAAGCATGCAAGTTCTTGAAATTATAAGGATGACAAATTACTATAATATGTATGAGCTTATGTTTACATTTTTTGATTAAACTTGCATGATCATGATGGATGGGAGTTCACCATAGCATAGTAGAAGGATTATGATAGAAAATTCATGTGGCGTAGCCTTTACTGAGTTTGTGCATAATAGTTAGCATACTTCATTACTATATGTGTTTAGTATTGCCAACAACCTAGAGGTGCGACATGGGTTGGGTATAATGCTCAATATCACTGGTCCTAGATTAGATAATATGGGTCTAGCACTTATGACACCTTGAAATTCAAGTAGGGGGAATTCATGGTCCAAGAGTGAGTGTAGGAGCCTTTGGCCTATTGACCCTTCACAATTAGAGAGTGGTGTTAGTCCAATCACGTGGGCTAGACCTATATGAGATAATAGCCTATGGATTCAGTCAGATGATATAAGAAGTGGTATAAGACAGTTGTATTTGACCATGTGAAACACATTATAAAGATGCATTGTGAATAATTTTGGTTTGCCTTATGTGATATTAAATGCTTAATTATTATGATTGCCACACTTTAATATGTTTAATTAAATTACTTGGTTATTGAGATATTTATCTCACTCTAGTAGTTTAATGTTTACAGGCAAGGATTAAGCTAAAGGCAAAAAGGAGGCCTATAAAGCTAGAGACTAAGTAATCAATTGTAATGTCTCTAGTTTTATCTATGTATAATTTAAATATAATATTTTTCAACTACTGGTCTTTCATATTAACTTATGTTTATTTGAAGTCCACTTGCATTTGTAACCTTAAACATTGAATTTAGTTATTTTTAGATTATCTTGGCCATAGTAGGGTCCAAACACCTAATCTGACTATGGTAATGCACTAAGATAGTTTGAATAAGTATAATTTTAACTAGTTAAATGAGTTTTACATGTTTTGAGTGATTATTTAGCTTGAATGAAAATAATTACATTTTCATCTCCTCATTATGTGCTTTTGATAGTTGGGTGGTTAATTCTTATATAAGGAATTGTTTGATACTTGTGGCTATTTAGACAAGTGTACTAGGACTTATTAAGTATGCTTCAAGCCCTTGGGTAGGCTAATGGTTTATGGTTTGAGATTTGGTCACTTGGTTGATGGTTTTAGAAGTAAAAATGTGAAAGTATGGTCCTGGGTGTTCAAATTCTTCATCTGATGTCGAATTGATATGAAACAAAACCATTAGCTAATGAAATTGTTGATGCATGGGAACTTGAATCATCTCAATTAGATATCCAAGTCAAAAGCTATATGCATCAAAAGTTCGTGATTGGGTAGCTGTCATGACATCTTTTGCTATAGCCAATAGATTTTTAGCTACAACTAAAGGACTTCCTGAGACTATTTGGCCATAGCCAAGAGAGAATTGCCCATAGCCAAAACTTTATTGAAAGTGTTGGCCACGGCTTAGTGTTCTCTAACTACAGCCAAGTACTCTTGTTAAGCAAAAATAACCCTTTTTATCTCATTTTGACTTGTTTTCAACTCTAATTATTTTTCATGCTTATTGAACACTTTTTAATTTTATTTATAATGGCTAAATGACCTTTTAAACTCAATTTTGAGATTTAATTATTTATGGGATCCCATCTTTATAAGGTTTTCTTACTTAGCTTTTTTAAATTTTTATATAACTAAGCTGATCCTTTGCTTTCCATGACATCTTTTATTATTAAATTAGTTATAAATATCATGGTAGATTTACCTTAAGGTTAAGTAAGTGCTAATAATATGTTTAAAAATTGGAGGTTTTACACTCCACATATCTGAGTCACCATGATGACGAGTAATGGAAGGTCAAGTAGTTTATTGAAAAGATGAGGCTAGAGTCTAGTTAGCAATTGGCTGCGCTTGATATAACCTCCTTTGAGGTTATGTGTAACAAATTTAGAGCTATCTCTAAAAGGAGTAGAGCAATAGAAGAAAAGAAAAGAGATGGTCAAGAAAGGTTCTCTTCTTATGCATGCCTTACGGGCAGGGTACACAAGAAGTCAGGTTTTACCCTGAGTACTTCTAAGAAATATAGTAGTGGAGGAAGCAAGAAGAAGAGCTTCCAGAAGGGGTCCCACTCTAAGGGATCCAGCTAGAGGAGTAATGCCCCGAGGAGTGTGGGCAGAGCTTGAAATTAGACATCCCAGTAAGGATTTATGGCTCTATCTGTGACTGTACTAGTGAGAGCCCCGCAATGCAACAAATGTGGGAGACATCACTAAGGGCAGTGTTGGACCTACTACTGATGTAGCTGTTGGATTGTGGAGGTGTAGTGGAAAAATAAAAAAAAATCTTGAAACCCCAATTGTGATCACAAACCGATCGAATTCATTTAAGTTAAGATAGACAGAAGAAGTACCTTTTGTTCGTCGAACTTTTAAGCTTCCCTCAAGCACTTAGACCTCAAGAGTTGACAACGCAGATGGGCTCCCTTTACCAATATCTACACGAATAGATTTTAATACAAACAGCGTGCCAGCACTCCCAACATCTATCCATCTATGCAAAAGCCTTAAAAGATCTAATCTTGTGACCTCAGTCGGATATTGCTTTTCCTTTTCTCTAGGGTTTTTTTGTGGCTCTCAAGAAGTTTTTGCTGTCAAGAAGTCTGTCTCTCTTATATGTTGGGAAGCTCGTCCTTCTCTTATATTATATAGATTAGGGTTTTTATCCTCCCTTATGAATTTTTGAAAATAATCATAATTATTTCAAAAATCATATCTTAAGTCAATGAAAATAAAATTTAATTTATCTTATAAATTAAATCTATAATATCATATCTTATTTGAATTTATTTCATAAATTCAAATTATAGAATTGATATGATATCTTCTCATATCATGTTAATTATTAAATTTACTTTATTATATAAAAAATAAATTTAAAACTAACACAATATAATATAACATGCACACATCATACACACACACACAAAAATATATATTTTTTGAAAACATATAAAATATTATATTTTGAATTTTATATTTCATATATATATAAATATTTATTAGATAAATATTCAAATACATATATACATACATATATATCTAATTCATTCACCCAAGATAAAGTATTACATCCATTGAATTTAAACACATTCCAAATTCAATGAACTTGGACATTATAGTTCGAGTTGGGCTGTTCTTGTAAGTGATCCTATAGGCCTATATGAAGCTGGTAGTAGGCCAATAATACTACCAACCCAAAAGTCACATATAGCCTTTAGCAAGATATTGTAATTACCTAATTTATATAAGGATCAATAATTTGATGTAATCTATCATAACCGTACCACATTTCTTTTGTCATGTGATATTTCGGTCAAGTGTGAAACATTGAATTGTCATTCTCCTTTATATGACTATTACTTTCTTGATCTCTGAGTAGACTGACTATAGCAAAGAAAAACAAATCCTTGCCATTGTAGTATAGCTATACATTTTCTCATCTTACTTATTGAGGGGCTAACAGTATCTCTCAATTAATGTGAGGGACAAATTCCATCTTAACCACTCATATTTCTTTACATGAATATCATTAAACTCAACATAGCCTTTATGATCACTCAGTTAAAGGTGACTTTTGACTAGGCCAAAGTTTAGTGGTCATCATGTAGGAATCCATGATAATCTCAAGTTAAAGGGCTTAGTGACATAGTTACATATGAGATAAGCTTATGACTTGTACCATGTAGCTTTCTCATAGCAAGTTGGTCCAGTACCTTATACCATTTCAAGTGCTTATAACTTTGATTTATATGTCTATAATTAATCAAAGTCATACTAGTCTTATTTCATCTATGATCCCTCATAGATGACCGACTAAGTACATTTAGGACAATTACTATAGTTTATCTAAGGATACAGTTATCATAGTGAATATGTAATTAATATGATAATAAAAGAGAAATTCATTAAGTAACAATGTTCATAGTACAGTAATTGGCCCTAGGGCATAATTTCCAACATCATACCACTTGCAATAGGTACAATCATTAATTTACCTTATTCTCATTGTCCTGACATGATACTCATGCTTTGTCTGTGCAAGAGGCTTTATAAGAGGATCAGCAATGTTGTCTTCTCCTGTTACTTTGCATATTTTTATATCACCTCTATCATTAATCTCTTTAATAAGGTAAAAATGCCTGAGTATATGCTTGTCTTTTGGTGTCACCTTGGCTCCTTTGTCTGTGTAATTTCACCGCTATTATCACAGAACAAGTTTATTGGATCTAAGATATTAAGTACTACTCCTAGTTCAATAATGAACTTCCTAATACTAACAGCTTCCTTAGCTGCATCTGATGCTATTATATACTTAGCTTCTATTGCAGAATTAGCTATTATGCTCTGCTTGGAGCTCTTTTAGCTCACTGCCCCACCATTTAAGATGAACGCATATCCTCATTATGATTTAAGGTCATCTTGTCAGTTTGAAAGCTCGCATCTATGTAACCTGTTACAACTAATTCATCATCCAATCCATCATATACCAAGAATAAATTCTTAGTCTTTTTTAAATACTTTAGGATATTCTTGATAGCAATCCAATGATACTCTCCTAGATCTACTTAGTATTTGCTGGTCATACTTAAGGCAAATGAAACATTCGGTTGAGTACACAATATGGAAAACATGATAAATCTAATTGCTGAGGCATATGGAACCTTATTCATACGATCCCGTTGATTACATTTACTTAAGACACTAGGTTTTACTGAGATGAATGCCATGAGACATGGGGATGTAACCGTTCTTTGAATTCTACATACTAAACCTATGCAGTATGTTGTTTATGTATGTGTTCTGACTTAGGCCTATCAGCCTCTTAGATTTATCTTATAGATCCTAATACCTAGGATGTAAGTAGCTTTACGAAAGTCCTTGATAGAGAAAGACTTTCCTAACCAAGACTTGACATTCTACAAGATAGGAATGTCATTCATAATAAGTAGGATGTCATCTACATATAGCACTAGAAATATAACTGTGTTTCCATTAACCTTTTATAAACACAAAGTTCATCGATGTTTTGAATGAATCTAAACTTTTTGATTATTTCATCAAAATAATGATTCCAGCTTTAGGGTGCTTGATTCAATTCATAAATGGATATTTGAAACTTGCACACCTTACCAGAATCTTCTGGACACACAAAGCCTTTAGGTTATGTCATGTACACTTCCTCAAGTAGATGTCCATTAAGGAAAGCTATTTTAACATCCATCTGCCATATTTCATAGTCACAATATGTTGCAATGGCAAGAAGGATTTTGATTAATTGGGCCATTGTAACTGGGGAAAAAGTTTACTTTGTCATGACATTTACTTAGAAAACATTTACTTTGTCATCCATATCAGTTTTCTCCTTAAAAACCTATTTACACAGGATGATTTTTATAACTTTAAGTAGATAACTAAGGTCCACACCTTATTGTCATACATAGATTGCATTTCAAACTTTATGGCATTTAACCATTTTTTGAAATTTGACCCTACTATGGCTTCTTGCAAGGTGGTTTTCTCATTATGTTCGATGAGCAACATAGCACGACATTCATTAATTAGAAATCCATATATCTGAGGCAGATGCCATGTCCTATCAGACCTTTGTGGGTCTTGTGTTTCTTAAGGAGGCTCCATTACTTCTTTTGAGTCTTTTTAGTTTTTCATTTGCGATTCTGTGCTATTTTGTGATTCTTAAATTTCAAGATGTATCTTGCTCCTAATGGTCTTCTTAGAGATAATGTCTCTTTCTAGAAAGATAACATTTCAAATTACAAACACTTTTTTATCGGTGAGATTATAGACATAGTATTCCTTTATTCTTTAGGATATCTCATAAAAAGGTACTTTGTGGATTTAGGTGTTAACTTATCTGAGACCTATTTCTTAATGTATACCTCACGTTCCCAAATCTAGAGAAAAGATAAACTAGGTTTCTTGCCAGTCCATATCTCATATGGTGTTTTTTTCAATTACCTTATATGAAACATGGTTTAGTGTGAACACAGCTGTTTCTAGTACATAACCTTAAAAGGATGGTGAAAGATCTATTTGACTCATCATGGATCAAACCATATCTAATAGTATCCAATTATTTCACTCAAAAATGGCATTCCATTGTGGTATTCTTAGAGGAGTTAATTGTGAGACTATACTATAGCTCCTAAGATGGTCAATAAATTTTTGATTTAAATATTCACCTCCTCAATTAGATCGAAGAGTTTTAATAGCCTTGCCAAGTTAGTTTTGCACTTCATTTTGAAACATCTTGAACATTTGTGTTTCATTAAGTCAATATATCCATATCTATTATAGTCATTAATAAAGGTAATGAAGTATAGATAACCCCTTCTAGTAGTGGTACTGAGTGTCCATACACATCTATATGTATGAATCATAATAAATCATTAGCTTTCTTACTATACCCAGTAAAAGGTAGTCTCATCATCTTTCCTAATAAGCAAGATTCGAGTGTCATAAGATTTAAAATCCAATAAGTTGAGAAGTCCATCTTGATGGAGCTTAGAAATGTGTTTCTCATTTATATGGCCTCGAAAACAATGCCATAGATAGGTTGGATTCAAATTGTTCGACTTAATCCTTTTAGTAGTTACGTTATAGATATTATTGGGATATTCCAGATTTAAAAAATAATGACCAAAATGCAAGATACCATTAGCATAAAAATGTCATTACAATAAATAGAACATTTACCTTTCTCAGTAATGGAAGTATAACTTTCCTTATCTAGGTAAGAAAGAGAAACAATGTTACTACTCAAAGTACGAACATAATAGAAATTGTTCAAAATTAATAAAAGCCTACTGGGCAAGACTAATTCATAAGTTCCTATGCTTAAAGCAACAACTCTTGCTCTATTTCCAACTCATAGGTCCACTTTGCCCTTCATCAGCTTTCTACTGTCTTTAAGACCTTGCACATTTGTACAAATGTGAGAATCACATGTAGTATCTAATACCTATGCAGAAGAAGTAGAAATGTGAATATCTATAACATAAATACCTAGAGGAATAGCCCCACTATCCTTCTTCTTTTTTAGATCTTTTAGGTAAAGCTTGCAGTTCCTCTTCCAATGACCAGGTTCATTGCAGAAGAAATGAATCCTTCTTTTGGAGGCTTTACCTTCTTGTTTGCAAGCTTGGTTTTAGGCTTGTTTGCCTCTCTGATCTTACTACCTAAGTCTTTACCTTTTCCCTTACCCCTACCTTTCTTTTTCATACCCTCTCCTTTATGAATCATCAAAACAGTGGTAAACTTTTTCTTAATGTTTTGCTTAGTAATTTTAAGCATCCCATATAGTTCAAAAATGGATTTCTCTATATTATTCATGTTATAGTTCATAACAAACTAGTCATAACCTTTCAGGAGCGAGTTCAAGATCAAATATGTAATTAACTCCTAGCTTAAGGGAAATTCGAGCCTCCCAAGGTGATCAATATAGCTTTTTATCTTTAAGACATGAGCGCTAATTGATACACTATCAGCCATCTTGTAGGAATGTAAGGCCTTTATAGTCTCATACCTTTCTTGCCTTGCCTGTTGTTGGAACATTTCCTTAAGATGTATAACCATCTCATAAGCCTCCAAGTGATCTAAGTCTCTTTGAAGTTTTGAAACCATGGTAGCTAGCATTAGGCATCTTACATCGACCAAGTCATTGGTGTACTTCATGTAACCATCCTTTTAAGCTCTTAGAGCATTAGACACAAGCTCCTCAAGAAAGGGTTCATCTAGGTCATATGCTTTTCTTTCCTACTTGAAAATAGTTCTCAAGTTCCTAAATCAGTCAATATAGTTTGTTCCATTAAGTTTGTCCTTCTCAAGGATCGATTGCAATGATAGTGCAGCAATGTTACTAGTCGACATGATTCTACAATGATAAAATACACAAAGTTAATTTACATCTCCCACTAAAACTAATAACTCTCAAAATTGATTAATAGGCCAAAACCTATATTTTACTTAAATTTAAATCCACTTTGGCAGAACACTTAAAATTAAGTTTTTTAGGTAGGTAACTTGTTTATCAATTACATTAATTATAACTCTTAGATCTTTATGAGATTCAATCATCATATGATCTGTAATATCCACCTTGACATTACCAAAATAACACTCTAACAACACCACTGTGATATCCCGAATTAATTAAAGTCCCTAACAATCTAATGATTTAGAAATAAATAGTTTAAATAATAGGATTCCAAGAAAACCCTTTTTGAAAAGATGTTTGAGTTCAAACTATAGTTTAAAATAAGTTACAAAAGATAGCAGAAGCAAGAAAGTTGAATAACCTCTCAAACAAGCATTAAGAGAGACATTTTTTATTACCTTATAAGTGCTCCATCTGCTGTGGTGGATGGCATAAAGAACCCAAGGTTTCACTATGCAATACATTGCGATGCACATACCCTGTGCTGCGGCATGTCGCTGCTGTTAAAATAGCAAACAGTTGTGATGATAGCACTTTGGATCTAACTTTTAAAGTACACCATTTCGCCATCTAATACTTGATTTGAGCAGTTCAAGCGTCCACACATAGCTCTTTGAGCCCTCTAACTATTGGTACTGGTCTCACACCTAAATATTCAACCATTTAAAAGTTAGATACCCAAATCCAAATTGGTTCATTTCTAATTCAAAATACACATAAATGTGTCCAAAACCTACAACCTAGTACCAATAGCTTTAGAACCATTTGGACTAACTTAAATAGACCACACACACCACCTGATAAACCAATTATATCACAACAACAATCTAAACACAATCTAGCCACTAAAACCCCACTTTCATAGCAATATCAAGGAATAATAATATAATCTCAAATACCATACTTGGCCAACCACACATGTAAAACATTATAAAATCATCACTTGTACTAGTATCTTGATCTCTCATAATCATTTCATTATAGATACATCATTTAGGCTGAGATACACATATTACACACTTTCTTATGCAAGTAACCCAAAATATGCATGAAATTACACTTTCTTATGCAAGTAACCTAAAATATGCATGAAATTCTAAGTTGGCATGAAACTCATAACATTTGTTACAATATCGAAACATAAAGGGAAGAGATATATGAACAAATCTCTTCAATCTTCAGTAGTCCCTTCCTTTCCTTTGCCCCTATTGAAACCCTCTCCTATAAAATATAACCACGAGATGAAATAAATATCTCAATAATAGAATAATTTACAACTATTAATTAATATGCATAACAATAAGCAAGTAAAACTCATATATGTAAAAACTCTTATTGATCATATTCAAACATAAACATTTCTATAATCATATGTCATTTTCACTCAAGCATGATCATTCTATCATTCGAGCCTCCATATCATCCTGATTGAAACCAAAGGCTCTAATGGACCTAGCACATATACACAATGGCCTAAGCTCACCTTCAATTGTAGGATTACCTAGCTAAAGGTGTCTTATCCCACTTCTCCACTATGGTTTCCCCCTATCACACAAAATTCAGGGTGTCGTTACTCTAATACTACATCATATTAATGCTAAGAAGCATAAATCTCCAATACTATACCCTAGATGGGTACTAAGGAGATAATCTCCAATGCCATACCTTACTAGACATTAAGGAGATAAATGCTATATAAACTTCCATTACTCCTTCCTATAGGTGAACTTACACCCCTATCATAATCATGCACACTCTTTTATAAAATTCATATATTTGCACCTAAACCATCAATTACACATATGACAATACTTTCATAACTTTATTGTTTAAAAGTCATTTTCTATGCATAAAATCCTCATTTTGCAATATACAATACTTGTAAACACAGGTATGCAAAATTACACATTTACTCATAAATAGTTATGCACTTAATCAAATAGAGTAAATTATTCTATTACCTCAAATCTTTTATCACAAAAAGGGTTATTGTGGTCTAAATATGTGCTTCATAAGATCCACACACATAACAATACTCAAGTAATATATAATATACACGATTTAATAATAATCATTAATTATCACTCTAATTAAACCCCTAAATCACTAAATTGTGGGTACCTATTTTACCTAAAATCCTATTTTGTCAATATCAACTTTTCAAACACACTCCATTAATCTCATTTAGCACCTAAATACTCAAATAACACATATTTTACCCACATTACTCCTAAATACCTAAATTCCACTTAGGGTTTGTCTAAACCCTATCCAAAAACTCTAAATTATTGCATAATTCATAAACCTAAGTTTAGAAACCCAATTTAACTCCCAAAAACTTTAACTAAACTAATGGGTTCAATCTAAACTTAAGGAGAGATGAAATCAAGTCCTACATTGCCTTAAAGTCATAGAAATTTGCATCATGAGGAAGGAGAGAGGAAATGGAACTTACCCAATAATGATTCAAGTTCGTATTGCCTTCAATGTGCTCTTAACATCACGCCCTGACAAATCTAAAGCCTTCTCCATCACCTTTTTCTCATTTCTTTCTTTTTCCTTCTCTAAAATCAGACGTATTTTGCATCTGATTTAACCTAAAAACTGGCCATACATCATGACACATGGCATAGTAAGTGCCTTGTGTCACTTTGACCTATCATTCGAGCCTAATTGATTGGTACACCATCTTAGCTCATTTTTAAGATTGTCCAAAAGTTAAAAAATTTATTAGTATCCTATAAACATTATTAACTCATAAATATCTTATTTTGACCAAATTATCTTTCTTAAACACTCAAATTTCTGAGTTGAAAACCAAGGGTGTTACATGATTTGACATGTTCAATTCTATCTAATGCCTTGGGATCCAAAATCATTTTGATAATCTCAATTAAGTTAAACAATAATAAGTCTTTATGAGTAGCACCATTACTCACGCTTGTCTCAACAATATAACCTAGATGTATCTACTTTGGTAAAACCTATATTTGAGTGATCTTAGTCATTAACTTAATTGATGGCATTATGACTTAAGATTTTGATTAAAGGGTCTAATTGATCATCTTAGCCATCCTGTAAAATAAAATGTGATTTATCTCATATAGAATTATGCATATAATGATATACATTAAAAGCATAATTAAACATGACATAATATAGCTCACCTAACTTATGTCCTCCCAAGCCAATGAGAGGACCTCTCTGTGAAAATAAATTACATAAAAAAACCTCCTTTAAACATATAAGAGGATTGAGATGAGAGATAATGTACATTTAGAGTTTATAAGGAGAGGCATGACATGTAGGCCTTTTTTAAAATTTACAACCCTTGTAAAACTAGAGCCATATTTTTCACCATACCCAAACAATTCCAAGCCAAGGAAACCACAATTAATAAGCAATTCATATAATATGAAAAGCAATAAAATTGTAAATTATGTTAGTTAGGATGAATTACATTCTGAATTAGGTGTTAGGAATGGCTTTTGGCACTTGTGTAGGGTTTTGGACACCCTTTTTTTGTGAAAACTGTGAATAGTTGTGAAAATGTGTTTAGGTGTCCAACTTCCTTATATGACTTAATTTGGAAGTAAAACTTATGCAATCAGCTAGTTTGTGAAAAGAGTTTTCTATAGACACCTAGATCATCTCATCGGATGTCAGATAAAGAAATAAAGCATGCCAAAATTTGCCTGAGTTTACTGTCAAATGATAACAAGTTTGCAATCAAAGCATGCAACATACCCCACCTATGGTGCCCTTACTGTGGCATATGGCACAATAAGTGAGGAGCCGCGACTCATTGTGCACAAGCCACATCTCACTGCTCTGTTTTTCAAACTATGATATTTTTCTATTGTTTTTCGAATCATTTCACTCTTTTAAGATATCCCATGATTTCGTAACATTATTTTACTTTGATTTGAGGTGTATTAAATTATGTTTTAATGAAATTGTTTTATGAAAAATTGGGATCCTATTTCTTTAAATCATAAACTTGGTAATCCTTTTGGGATTAGACCCTTGATTATCTTGGATTATGATTTCAAATGAAATTAGATAAGGGAGATATTACATCAAATCCAATAGAGCTGCAACTTATGGTGGCATCATAAGGGATGCTAAAGGCAATTGGATAAGGGATTCTCTAGATATATTGGCTACCAACCAAGCATCATGATTGAACTATTAGGCATCTTAGAATGGCTTTGGCTTTGTTGGAATGCCAGATTTATTAAAATTAATATCCATTCTAATTCCATTGATGCTTTTTTGCTTATTCAACATAATATCTCTGAAAATTATCTTCTTTTAGAAACTATCAAAAGAGTCAGACATTTCATTATGGAAAATTGGATAGTTACATTTGATCACATGTTCAGGTAAGTGAACAGATATGCTAACATGCTTGCTTGCCAGGCCTCCCAAGATTATTTAAATATTGTTATTTTTGATCATTCGCCATCAAGTTGCATATCCCTCATGGAATTTGACATGACCTGATTCTTATACTTCTTTACACGACTTATCTATGGCCTTGTATTTAAAAAAAAACAAGACCATGCATGAGACTTTCAACTCCTCTACTTGTATGCATGAAAGGATACTCACGAGGATAATAAAGAATTGATTTGCCTCGTAAGTGAAAACTGAATTAGAAGTGGGAAGAAAAGGGGGAAAAGGAAAAAAAAGATAAAACAAAATATAAGGAATGAGAGAGAGAGAGAGAGTGTGTGTGTGTGTGTGTGGGATAGAGATAAAGAAAGAAGAAAGAAAAACACAAGGCATCACAAGCTTCTATACATATACATGACAATCAAATTTTTTGAGAAAGGAATGTGGAAAACAAAAATATTAATTAAATCATTATTAATCATATACCCTTAAGCCTTTAACACTTTTGAAGACCACATATGTGATCACAAGTATGAGAGTATTGGCTTTTCTTAGGGCATTATAGAATAATGAACAATGTATATCATCCTATTTAGGGCATCTTTACCTATATTCCTAACCCCTTATTTTCATAAGTGGAGATGTCACCAAAGAAAAAACAAAAATTCTCTACCTTTTCAACAAAGTCTCTTCTCAAGCTCCTTTTTCTTTCTGCCTTTTTTCCTCCTCTTTTGTCTACTCCACCCTCTTTTTATAGGTGTAAGCTAGGGTTTCTCTCCATAATGACACAATCTCCTAAATCAAAATTCTCTTATTTTTTTATTTAACTATCATTATTATGAAGTTCAAAAATTTCCTAATTTTCTTACCATAAAGAATTTAAAAATCAAATAATGGAGATTAGCATCTTTGACATTAATAGGGAGAATTTTAGGAAAATTTTCTACCTAGTTTGCAAGAAAGGATCAAAGGAGACTTTTCATTTAATATTTTTTATTTATTTCATTTTTATTATTTTTTTTGAAAAGGAGACTTTAATAGGGGATTTTTTCATTTAGTTTTTATTTATTAATTTTCTTTTTTATTTTAGTAAAAAAGATTTTTTTGATTTATTTTTTATAGGGCCTCGGACAAAATAAAGTGTTCACAGTTGCCCCTCTTTACTTGTTTTGTAGGTGAGAATAGTGAATTTCTTGTCTAAGAATCAAATAAAGATAAGAATAAGTATTTTGTCCAGCTGAACACACGAGGAGAGAGAGAAAAAGGTAATGATGGTTCAAGTACCCTTGAAATTAAACGTAATTAAAGGGCTACATCTCTTTACTTGTTTTATAGGTGATAATAGTGAATTTCTCACCTAAGAATCAAGTAAAGATAAGAACATGTATTTTGTTCGACCAAATATGTAGAAAGAGAGAGAGAAAAGACAATGAAACTTCAAGTATTATTGAATCCAAAGGAGTTTGGATAAAATATTGTGTTCCATGCCCTTCTTTACTTAGTTCTTAAGTGAGAAGATTGAAAAACATAACAAGCATGGAAAAATTGTCAACATAATTTAATGGTTAAGTGAGAGTGATTAGCCTAATTTTATAGTTCTTTAAAAGATGATTGCCATTAGAGGGCTTTAAAAGAATGGTGCTAGTCGTTACTCGGCTTTAAGGGTACCTACCACTATAGGGCTTTAAAAAGGGTGCCAACCAATACTAGACTTGTGGAGTGCCTGCCGTTTCTAGGCCTTGGGGGTGGCTACCACTATAAGATTTTAAAAAGGGTGCTAGCCGTTGCTAGGCTTTGAAAAGGGTGCTAATTATTACTGGGCTTTAGGAGTGCTTGCTATTACAAGGTTTTGAAAAGGGTGCTAGTTGTTACTGAGCTTTTAAGGTGCTACTGTTGCAGAGCTTTGAAAGGGGATGTTATTCATATGGTGCAATGTATTGAGGGTGAAGTTATCAAGTGCTAAAATGCTGACAATGATGACAATTATGATAATGATAACAAAGGTAAAATGTGACTTGATGCTTGCAAGGTTGGATTTAATTTCCTGCTTGCCCTAGCTTATGGAAGCTTAGTTTGATTCAATAAATAACAATGCTTGATGTATGATGAGTTTGCAGCGCATCCCTCTATGATGTAGTAGATTGATGCATGTAGCTTGAACCATGAGACAAATTTCTATTAGTACTTAAAATTGGAGAAAATATTTTCAAATAATGCACTTTGGATATAAGAATGAGCTTTTAAGGAATAAGACTATTTTAAATATTCAAAATTCTTTTCTTGGGCTTACTTTGGTTTTTTTAAAAAAAAATAGTTTACTTGCTCTAATATAATCTTCCTAGTATAGGAATTTTTTTCAAGCTTTCATCTTCCATGCTTGTATAAGTGAAGATCCACTTTTGCTTCTTTTAGCAATGTCAATGTTCATGCATTACTCAAAGTCCAACTGAGCTGAATAAGGAAATTGCCTAAAGAAGTGATATAGGGTGATAGAAGTGGAAAATGCTCGATTCACTTTAGGTCCCCCTTTCTTTGGTGGTGGATGGAGTGAGATGTAATGAGTTGGATGTGAAATGATAGGATTGAAAAAGGTCTCCATCCTATGTCACAGGTAGCAAAGGATTGAAATAGGAAAGTGTTCTAAATTCAAATGCATAAATCAAGAGAAACCTAACAAGGCATCAAGCCTAGGAATCACAAAGATTAACTTCAACAAAAGTGCAAAATGATGATATATTGGAAGAGATAATCATAAATCTTGAAGAAGATAGTCATAGGAGAGCAAGCCTATGTATTGTTGTCCAAATCATGTCTCTACCTCATGTTAACTAGTACCATGGTAAAAAGCTTAATTAGACTAAAATGCCATAATGATTTCTTTAACTAGATATGATGTTTACTCTTATCACTCAGTGTTTAGAGAATAATGTTTGCTCTTTGTATCCAAATTATCTAATTTGTTTTCACTCACTGAAGATGTTTCACCTTCCCAGACTTTCAAATAATGTGGCAGTTTGTCAAACATGCATGGGCAATGTAATTAATCTATCACAAGCATCTGGGCCATGTCAAGGAATTTTGAGGCCTAAGGTGAAATTAGTAAAGGGACCTAACATGTAATAAGTTATTAATCCTTATATTATGTTTCTAGCTTTTTGAGCTGCAAAATTAAATAATAAAATTTTGTAATTGGGTAATTTTAACATTTTACTCTTAATAAATAATAAGGCTAGTCTATTCAATCTATCTCGTAACATACTTAATAACGAATAGAATTTAAGTAACTTTGATTTTAAAAAACTTCTTTCTAGAGCAGCAACTATTATAAGTATTGTCAATAATATTTTATAAGCAATACATACATTTGAAAAAGTATCTAATCTTTTAACATAGTTTAATATTTCAATTGGTGTGTTAATTTCTTCTGTTAATATTGAAAACTTTTAATTTTGAAAATAAATCAAAACCATCAATATTAGAATTGTCATTAAAACTTAAGAACTTTTCAATGTTAATACAAAATTTTTTCAATTCATCATCATCCAAAGTTTTAAATTTTTTGGATTCCAATAAAAAAAAAAATGATTTCATATTCTAAAAAATGTTCAAATCAACTCTCAATAGAAGAAATTGGTTGATCTAAAATGTATAAAAAATATTCAATACAAAAAAAAAATCTTCGACTGAATGTAAGATTTCATCACTTATATTTTCATCAAAATGTTTTTTCCCTATGACTTCTACATTTTTCATGAAAATTAGGATTTATGTTCATTTCAATAGCCTTTTTTTTTGTAAATTCCAAAGCAAATGCAAAACCATTTTCTCTATAATTCTTTAAATTTAAATTATTTATAGTGACATCTATGTGTATATCTATGAATTGAAGGATCTTCCTAGCAGAACCAATAGCAAACAATATATCATATTAGATATTCATCTATATATATAAAATCAGGAACCCTAGACACATGTGTGAGTGTATTATGTAGCCACATTAACTTCATGTTTTTCTCCCATGATGACAAGTGTATGCAGGTTAAATAATTTTTCAATGATAAATTATTATTAATTGTTTAAAATATAATGCATGCATTTAATATGTGCAGATACAATGAATTAATTTCGTAATTTCATTCTTTAATATATGAAAAGTATAATCATGGGATAAATTTGTAAGGAAATTGAATTCTTGAATTTCTTTTATTTTGATTAATAATTTTAGGATTTAATATCAACTAATAAAACAATCATAATTTAATCATGGTGATTTTGGAGATTGGAAACAATCATAATTTCGTGTATAATTTTCCTTTTCATGAACAAAAGTGTCATTATTACCGTGAGATTTCAAATAAAATTTATATTTTAGGTAGTTGATGATAATTGGAAATTGTTTAATTGATTCAAACAAATTAAATGATAAACGTGTATATTATGTAGTTTATGTTTTTTGTAGTTTATGATAATTGCCAATTTGTTTGTAGCTATTTCCTTATATGTAACTCAATTTAAAATTTAATCATTGGGCAAAAAATTCAAAATATATATATATATATATATATAGATTTTAATTAGAATATCATGATTGTCAATGTATGCATAGCGATTTCCTTAAATGTATAGTAGGCGGCTATTATACGTTTTCCTTTCATGAACAATTATCACCGTGAGATTCAAATAAAATTTATGTTTTAGGTGGTCTATGATAATTGGAGATTCTTTAATTAATTCAAATATATTAAATGATAAATGATTATATTATGTAAATCAGGTAGTTTATGTTTTAGGTAGTTTATGGCACAGGAGACTACTTGTTATTAATTGCATGCGTGGCAGCATATTATGAAGCCATGTTAGCTCCATGTTTTTCTCCTGTGTTGACATGTTAACATTGACTAATAATTAATTTTGCAAAAATATCATACTATTATTTTAAGATATTATTATCCAAACATTTCATTGATTTGGCCTTTATTTGTGCTGCAATTTGCTACATTAATTAATTCTCCTATACAAATAAAAAAAAAACATATTGACACAGGATTCTTCAAATTTGCTGCATTAAAAAATTATATTTAGTCTGACCTAAGTATTGATTAAATTTTAATTGTAAAGTTTTCAAAATTGAAATGTTTTTCAAGAAAAACCTTGACTGAGCTTTAAATTGTAATGTCTTTACCTTTCCTATTTCCCAATCAATTCCCACCTTCTTCTCCATTCACTAATATTATGATAATATTAAAAATTAAAAATCAATCAAACCCTAAATCCCAATCCCTCCTCATCACCTCTTGGGCTCCTCCTCCATTAATATTAAAGCCAATCAAATTAATGCATATTAGGTGAAGAGGGAAGGAAAGGTAATCATATTTCATTCTTTATATTGCTGAAAAATGGACAAATCGTCTTCCTCCTTCCTCATTTTCTTCTTGTAGTTTGTCTTCTTGCTCCTCTTCTCTTATCTTCTTTCAACGTCAAAGGTCTCCCTAAGGTAGAATCTTATGATCTTCATTAGGTTTACCTAATTTCATAGCAAATCTAATGGTTTTGTGATTGAAGAAGTGCAACTAGAATGGTGATTTGCCTCAAAATAATTTATTTTCTTAATGTTATTGTTTCAATCTCTTTATTTTCTTCCTGATATTCTTCCCCTCTCTCATCCCTTCCATCTATTTCTTCATTTTTTTAGACATATGAAGTTTGAACTGGCACTCAACCTATTGGTTTTTCATTTATATCGGTTCACTAGATCAATTTGTCACGGTTTAATGGCTTGTGCCAAGCTAAACCAAAGGTCAATTTATGGTTGAAATGGTGAAATAGGCCAATTCAGTTTTTAAAACCTTTATTATTTGTTTTTAGAATATATAGTTAATTTGATTTGTATCTACTTCAACAAGGAAACCATATGTTATCATGAAATATAAGGAGCAATGGATGAATAGCATAAGAAGTTTGTTAAAGTTTTCAAGCTATATGACAAGGCATGGGCTTGGTGAAAGATCTAAGGTACTATTTAATTTCAACTCTCCATGTCTAATGCAAGAATGAGGTCTAATTATTTTCATAAAATACGTGATAGTTATGATTGTCAAGTATTTTTTTTATTGCTTATAACTAAAAACTTGGATCATAATTTTTCTCTCAAATTATGACAAATATTGTATCTTTCGAAGATAAAAAAATGTGAATTCACTTTATGTAATTTTAAATATAAATCAAAGAAAGAGTTATGTGTGCACTTGGTCTAAACTTTGGAATCCTTTATTTTATTGGCACAAGGACTACAATTCAAATTCGAAGCCATGCTCATAAGTATTTCATTAAGGTTTATAGCTTTGAGCATTATCTATTCCATGGCCTATTATTTCTCTCCCATATTCACAAAAGGCTTCTGTACTAACATATTCATGAGCACTACAGGACACTATCTGTTTAATTATAGCAAGGCTACTATCATGAGGTTTGAGATTGAGTGTGGATGATTTTACAACTTTTGCAAGTGTCTAAGAAAAGTTGCTCCATAAAGCTGAATTTTATTGTGAAAAAGGTGACCACTTGTGAAAAGTGTTGTTTTAGATATATAAAAACCAAATCAATTTTATTATGACTACTTGAATATGTATGTTTACGAACCTTTTGCAAGCTAATGTATGAACATGTGCTTTGTCAACGTAGGTTATAAAGTGGAGTTTAAGGCTATTGATAACACCAACTCCACAAACTTCATCCTTTTTTTTTTTTTTTGAGAAAGTCACGAGGTTAACCCGTACAGATAGATAATCTAAATCTTATCAACATGTAGAATATTTATGCAACCAGAGGGCGGATTATCAAAAATTTAAACACTTAAAATATTGCTATATACTAAATGAGCCATCTAATCAACTCATTTAAACTTCATCATATTTGATCTTGAGTTTATCAAGGTGCTATAGTGTTACTTACTGCATTTGATATATGAGATGTAGCTTATTTGGTATGAATTTTTTCTATTATTAAATAGCTAAAACAAAATATTATTTTTTCAATATATTATTCTCCATTAACATCATTTATTAAGCATTTTTGTGGTGTAATCTGATGCATTAATTCTCCTCAACAATTCTAAACAAATTTAACTCTCCATTAACAAAATAATTAATTAGTCATTATTAAATGTGCAACTAATCCGTGATTGCATTTCAAAACAAGAATCTAAAAAGTTTTGTTGATGAGCATAGGAAAAAGTAATTAATTCTCCTCTGGTATCAAGAGAATAAATAAAATTGTACATATCATTGAGTGTTGTATACCCTTCGCGAGATAATATATAAAAAATTATATATGTTAACATTGGTATAAGATGAAGTTTAAGGTTATTGATGAAATTGGCTTTGTGAACTCATCATATTTGATTGTAAATTTTCTAAGATGCTGCACTGCAATGTTGTACACTTGAGCTATGAGATGTAACTTATTGGGTATGAATTTTTTCTATTATTAATTTTTTAATATTATGCTTATTTTTTCCTCTTTTAATAAGTTATTATCATGTTGCAAACTTATACCAGCTTTCAATGTGATTAGTATTTAATAATTAATATTGATTTTTTTAATTTTTTGATTTAATATGTTTATTTTATAGTATTATGTGAATAATACATAGCATTAAATAAACAATTAAATGAACCTGATATTTGCTAATCTCTTTGGCCAATATCATATCCTAGTGAATTACATTCTCGAATAATTGTAATCATATTCACTATTATACAATGCCTCCCACAAGCATTGATTGATCTTATTTTATTTTTATGAATTCTTTATCACATTTTGCATCAAATTATTCAATAAATGAGGGATTTTTTTTTATTTATGTTTTTTTTCGTAACAATAACAATCTACCCCTTAGCTTTCATGAATGACTTTTTTTATTTCTTATAGTTCTGGTATGTTTGGAAAAGAACATTGGTAATGATAATTAAACTGTTGAGCACTTTGATCAACTCCTATATAAAGAATTTATTTTTAAGTTTTGTATTGCTGTAAACACGTGTTAGGTTTGCATATGATGTCCTTTGTATAATGGATGACGCAGACATATCAAAGCCTATAAAGGTGAGTTTCACCAGTCTCCAATTTTGTTTTGTAACCACCGTGTAATTGTACAATTTTCTTTGGTTAAAAAAAAAAATTGTACAATTTTCATTTGTAGGGCTACAATTTCATCTTTTGTGGACTTCGAGGTTCGTTGCTTTGATGTGATTACAACGATTTATCAGCATGGATCCATCATTGTTGTGAAAATGAAGGATTCAATTATTCAAAAAGATAAGTCCACAAAGATGAAGAAGCAAATCAAATTGAGAAGTGATTTATTAATTGCACATGTAATGTGTGCAAGTTTAGACTACTTTTTATGAGTGAAGCTTTGAAAATATTTAGTCGACAATCAATTTGTATTTTCAAATATTAGATATATAAGATCAATTTTATTAACAAGTTTTGAAATGTAATGGAAGTGCAATGAAAAAAATAAAAAATAAAACACCCAAAATTAAAATGTTTTTACGCCAATAAAAACTTTCTAATGCCATTTTTGTAATTTATTTTCAAACGGTTTCACTTAATTTACAATAAATTCACCTCATCATAATGTGTTGAATTAATTGCATAATTAATACATACGTACGTACGTACATATAATTTTAATTAATTGCTCAAATATTTGATTGACATTAAACAATTTGCATTAAATTGTAAGGATGAAAAAAATCATAATGATATGAAAATTAGATTGGAAGTATGATAGCATTAGAATGTGTTGCATAAGTAATACATATAAGTAGGAAAAAATTTATATAAAACCTTTGTATATTTAATTTGAATTATTTACACAAAAATTATATTTCAAATTGATTGATTTTCCCATCGTTGATTTCTTGAAAATGAGGAACCATAAATAGTGGTTCAACTTTATATCATTGTAGTTTAATCACAATACACAAATAAGATATAGCATAAAATAGAAATACATTAGCAAGAAATCTTTTTATTTAATACTGATTTATACGATTTTAAGTGAATTTTAAAAATAATTTTGTTAGAGGCATTTTTTTACTGTATTGTATTTTTCCCCATGAAGATAAATTATGTTATCAGTCAATTGATTCTCTCACTCAATTTTAATAATTTCATTTTAATTTCAATTAGTTCTAAATATTTAACACTTTATATTGAAACCACTCTTTGACATCACAACAATAAGTTGGATTTTGCTCACACATTATCCTTTTTACGTGATAATTACTTTTATGGGGAGTTTAGACGTTGAGGTATGAATATCTATGTCGTGACATAGGAATGAATGGGTTTTCTTAATGCTCAATTTTTTTTATGTATGTGTAACTAAATTTATGTAGTTGAATAATGAATTTAATTTCACTTGATGTTATGGTTTAAATCGAGTGAGTAAAATACTTAGTTTTTATGTATTGATGGTAAACTTTTCATGTTTGTAATTTGTTTCCTTTTTATACGTTCGTACATGTTAATTATATAAGTAATCTTTAAGACACCATTTGACACATTTTTTACGTATATTTACTCAACCATGTGTTATTTTCATATATTAACCACGATCATGTGTTTGTTTTATTGTTCTCAATTTCATAGGTAATATGAATCTTCGTAACAACTCAACACTCTATAAAGAAACCACTCTCTGATATCACATCCAGTAAGCTGGTGTTATTCATATCTTATTCTTATTATCTCATGAGCATTTATATTAGCACTTTATATGTTAAATGATAAGTATTTTTTAATGACAAAGGTTTGAATGAGTCTTCTATACGTGCCAATCAATATAATGCATGAATGTATCAAAAGATTGTCATTAAAGGCAAGAGAGAATGTTTAAATGAGATCGAGTGCCAAGACAATAAGGAATCTAATTTTTTAGTCCTTGCACAATACATTTCTTTTTTGAACTCTAAATTAAATCTCATATACTTCACAACTCAGTGCCCATTTCAATGACTAGAGGAGGTTTGCCACAATTGACAACACAAACAATAATTCATCAGTTGACACCTAATGCCCCGTCATGTAATGAATCACTATGCATAATTAATTTCACTAATTTTTCACACCTTTTGTACATGCATAATTATAATTTAAGTATGTGTTAAGTATGTGTTGTGAAAACAAATGTGCTTCTATAGAATTCAACATGCCCAATGATAAGCATGCTCGGTTAGTTGCTAGGAAGCAACGTATGGACAATATGAGGAGGAAGAGGAGAGCCATTACAAGACTGGAAGACCAAAATAGTAAGCGGTTAAGAAATAGATAAGCTAATAGATTATTTTTGTATTGTGCATTAGCTATTGCTCAGTCTATTTTTTTATTTTTACAATAATTTTTCCTAAGGCAATAATAATGGATTTTGTTTATCTTATGTGGGATTATTTGTCGCAACTGTTGATATGCATAATACAAGCCTTCTATTATATGAGTGCCAAGATTCAAAGAACAACAATCCCTTGACCATGTCCACGAAGGGTAACGTGTCATTGACTCAATTGATGATTTATATTTCATTGAGTTTTTAAACTCAATATCAATGTCTAGCTTTCCAAACCATGAGTTGACGCTTAAAGTTGGAGCTCCTGTTATGCTCTTAAGAAATATTAATAAATCTTTTATTCTTTGTAGTGGCATGCGTCTAATTGTCACTCAGGTAGGAAAACATATTCTAGAAGCAAACAATAATTTCAGGATTGAATGCGGGGACAAAGGTCTATAGTCTAAGGATTGATATGTCATTTTTTGACTCTTGACTAACATTCACTCTTCGTAGGAGACAATTTCCAATTATATTGTCCTTCACTATAACCATAAACAAGAGCCAAGGTTAGAGCTTACTTAGCATTAGGCTTTACTTACCAAAGCCTTTCTTTACACATGGCCAGCTATATGTGGTGGCTATATCTCGAGTGCGAAGTAGAAAAAGGTTGAAGATATTAATTCTTAATGTAGATGGTAAGACCACAAATGTTTAGAGTTGGTAAACAGGCGGGCCTAGGCCCATAAAGCCCGGTTACCTCAATTTGATCCTAAAATTGAAGCTCGGCCCTTATTCATAGAGCTTAGGGCTGGGCCCGTAAGCCCGGATAAGAATAAAATAAAATAAAATAAAATTCAACATTTAAATTTATTTAGAATATTTTAAAATTTAACATATATCAAACCAAAGTCTCACATAATCTAAAAAATGAACAAAAAATTTAAAAGTCCAAATAAGATGAAGGCAAACATCATCATCAATCCTAATCAAGATCTCCCTCATTATCATCCATAAATAAAATATTAAAACCCTTAGATGTAGATCCATTTGTGAAAGATGGCGGCGGAGGCTCAATATTAATTATTTCTGCAGCTTCTTCATCATCACCTACAATAATTATTAATTAAATTATTTTATTATCAAATATGTATCTATACATATATCACAAGATAAAATGTAAAAATTACTATAAAATGGCACAAAACAATTCAACTAATTGCTGGTACAAAATATAAATCAATGTTTGCACATTATCTGGAAAGAGGTGAAAACAATACTTTGTGAATAGTAAAACGGGCTTCACGGGCCGCCCGGTCCCGAGCCCATTTTTCTAGGGTCTAAAAGGGCCGGTTTCGAAGCTCGGTTACCCTAAAAAATGTCAAATTTTTAAGCCCGAACCCTTATTAAAACAGGCTTAAACGGGCGGCCCGTCAAGCCCGGCCCTTATTCCCGACTCTACAAATGTTTCATTCAATGTAGTCTATAGGGAGATTTTCAATAATCTAACTGATGCATGATAACTGCCTATTTATTGAGATGCCATAATTTTTTTTGTTAACTCTATTTGGTGTAATAAGTGGTTGCATTCATCTATAATATGTGTTAACAAATTACCTGAGATCAGATAGTGGTTTAAAATTTACCTAATGCGTCATCACCATGATTTTTTACCATCATTCTGAAATATTAATCATTTACATATTAGTTACATCTTATTATTATTTTAGGCATATAACTACTCAATATGTAAATATTTTTTACCATCTAACTATTAGAAGAAGCTGCAAAAATAACATCCCTTGCAACACACGGGTGATTTACTAATTCCTAATAAAAACACAAAATTCTCAATCTCATAAGTAGCTAAACACATTTCTTCACTTTTTATTTTGGGATCTTCACTTGATTTTGATAATTGAATATTAGCATTTCTTATTTGTGATGCTTGAAACTTTATTGTTTTGATGCTTTCAATTCTACTTTGAGTTTGAGATAATGATTTATAGAAAATTTGCATATATTATCTTGCAAAATTTTCCACCATTTGGTGGAAGAGGCAAATAAAGAATAAATATGTTGTAGAAATCCAAAAAAAAAAAAACAGTGAGAGAGCTCTAGGAGATGAGTTGACCATACCAAATGAAAGTAAATTCAAATGATGACATCCACATGGTGTATATAATGCTCTAGGATTTGTGTCCAATAATCTTTTTTGCACTCCTTGATTCTTACCTTTCAAGTTAGCTCCATTATCATAACCTTGTCCCCTTATATCATTAATATCAAGCTCATATTTTTTTCAGCACATTGATAAGTTCATTAAAAAGGCTCTTACCTGATATATCATCAATTTTTAAAAATTCAACAAAATGCTCCTCTATTTTTATTAGAGAACTCATATTATCAACACATCTCAAAATTAGAGTCATTTGTTCTTTATGACTCGCATCGAGAGTACAGTCAAGAATAATAGAATAATATCTTGCATCTTTGACTTTTTTTTATTATATTTTTTATTTGGGAAGCTAACAATTTATAAGTTCATTTTGTATAATATTACTCAAGTAATGAGCAAGAAGTTTGCCATTTTTAATTCGTTTAACATGCTCCTGCATAATTGGGTCAAATTTTGCAAGCATCTCAGTCAAACCCAAAAAGTTGCCATTATTTTATTTTTCATATATCTTCTCATTTGTCCCACGAAAGGCAAGATTATTTTTAGAAAGGTATTTAACTATGGCTATAATTCTAAGTAAAACCTTTTCCCAGTATTCATTTTTTTTATTAATTTGTTCCTATACGCTTTTATCAATTGTGTTTGTTCTTCTCAATCTTGTTTCTAGTTCATTCCTTTTGGTCATATCAATGATATGTTCATGACTTTTAAGTTTGGAACCAAGATTTTTCCAAACTCTAGTCGCTTCATTAACTAGTTGGTTAACATTATTTTTTAAATAGAAAAGCTTACAACAAAATCAATGATTTTATCAAACTCTTTTGAATAAACTAGCCATTCTCTATTATATTTTTCTTCAGGCATTATTCATTGGTAAAAAGATGAAGAAAAATGTCTGTTATTTTTATCTTTTAGAAATTGCAAATTTTTATACTTGATTAGACCCTTTTTTACCATCAAATTTGTAAACTTCTCATCAATATTTTTCCATTGCGCTAGGTCATAAATATTTTTAGATATGTCAGTTGATGAACTTTTATATTTAACATTCTCTTCTAATTCATTATCTTTGTTTAAATTTGTATCATCTTCTTGTTGCTCTTTATTTTAATTAAACTTACCAGAATTTTCAACATCATCCATAGGTGGCTGTTCTATTACTTCTTCATCAACTAAAGTTGTTGTTATATCTCTTTTATCATTAATAGTAACAAATTTATCAAGAGCACCACATTTTGATTCAATCAGTTTTTGTTTACCACTAGAAATAATAAAAAATTAGACAAAAATGCCTCTAGCTTGATTTAAAATGGACTAGAAAGAAAGAAAGGAACAAACACACCTTGCTTAGAGTCTGGAGATTTAGGCACCGAGGGATTAGAACTTCATACAATAGGCATAGATGACTTGTCCTCCCTCCAAGGCTCCATTGCTTTGGTTGGCTCAAAAGATATTGCAAAAAAAAAAAAAATTACAGCAAGAAAGGTATTTGATGAATGCTTTCTCTAGGCTTTATCGCTTAATAAAAGCAAGAAGATAAGGGAGAAACGTGAAGATGAAAGGTAAGAGAGAGAGTCTAAGATAATAATACCAAAATAGGAATTGTAGTCTATAAAAAGAAAATAAATGATCATTAATGGCTAGGTTGGAGCCAACCTAAAAATTCAATATTGTTTTGGAAATATGAAAAGTTTTTCATTTTTCAATGAGGAGAAAAATTGAGGCTTTATTTTTTTATTTACCATTTATTATAAATTTGTACAAATACATCCCTTCATATGAGGGATATTAATGAATTTTTTTGGGCCCCTAGGCAATTATCTTATTTGCCTTGAGGCTCCCATGGCCCTAACAAACATGCATATAAAGTTCCACCATCATAAGACAATCTTTCCAAAAATATAAAATACTTTCAATATAAATCTATTTCAATGCAAATTTGAAGAAAGCCATCCTTGCATATATAGTTTCTAAAATAATAAATAAGTTTACTTTTAAATAATTCACATTAGTCATATTTACAAAATAACAAAAATCAATCTAACAAGTAATAGTATAAGTTAGAGATCTCTTAATTACCTCAAACTTTTGAGAATTAAAAGGTTACCCCCTAAATACTTGCTTTTGAGTTTATCACGAGCTTAACAACCATTTGACAAGGTCAAACAACAATCAAAAGTAAATCCACAATCACTAAACATCCACTTAAAAGCCACTTACAACTCCTAATCTCACACTTTCCTCATTAAAATTTCCCAAATGCAAGCTTAAAATGACAACCAAAGAGTTTATTAACTTTCATTAACTCTATTTAGCTCCCATTAATTTAAATAACAATTAATCTAACACTCAAAAATCCAAATTCATCCTTAAAGTGGCTAGGGTTTGTTTGAAACCCTAGCTCCAAACCTATAACCTTATCATATCCTCAAAAACTAGATTTAGAAGTATTAAAAAATTTCCATTAGTCTCATTAGAACCAATGGGTTCGATCCTACCATCAAGAGGTTCGAAATCATTATCCCCAAAGCGAAACTTAAGCAGAAAATCACATGGGAGAGAAGAGGGAAGGAAGGAAAGCGATTACCTTAGAGTGTGGAAGCTTAAATTCCCTTAGAATGGTCTTAAAAGCTTGCCCTAGTAGACCAAAATATTCCCTCCCATTGCTCCTTTTTTGTCTCCTTTTTCCTTCTCTTCTATAGTTTGCAAATTGTGAATTGATTGTTTAAAATTTTAGATCATTCACTATAGCAAATGGTGCCTTTTGCCAACGAATGGCATAAAATGGGCCAATCTAAAATACTTTTTAAATTTTAGCACAAGTGGCTCAAATAACTTCTAGGCCTGATCTAAAAGCTGTATCTAAAATTGATAGGCGTGTTAGCTATCACTAGCCGTTATTAAATTAACTAACATTCAGTTTTACTTAAATGCCTTTAATTAACTAGCTTAATTTTAAAATTAAAAATTTAAGATGTTTAGACAGAATTTAAAAAAATAATTAATTTTATAGTAATAAAGCTTTTGGGTTTAAGTATATATAAGTGAAGCCCACCCGAGCTCTAGAGTACAAGCTCAAAATTTTTTTTATTGTTTTAAAATTTAGATAAAAATTAAAATGAAGATAATTTTTTAAAATAAAAAATAATTTAAGAGTACTACATATAATTTTTTTAATTAGAGTAGATAAAGAATTTGAAAAAAAAAAAAAAAGAGAGAGAGAGAGAGATAGAGAGGAGGATGAAAGTAAATAAACCGAGCGAAGAACTCTCACTGAAACGCCAACTCTTCGATTACTGATCTAAGAATCCTACCTTCATCTTTTGACCACTCCTTTAAGGCCTTACAGTGTTCTGGTTTGTTACCAGACGCTCTCCTTTCTCTCTCCTACGAAATCAACCGATTTGGCTTCTCTTCTCTTTCTTTCCCCTCTTCTCTCTTCTCTTCTCCTTTCTTTTCCTTTTTTTTTTCCTCCTTACTTTTTTTTATTTACCAGGCCCTTCGTCTCGCACTGCCATGCATGACAACCCAATAAAACCCTAATCCACCACACTTCACTGTGCAGGTGCTTCCTTCGACAACCCTTTTTTTTTTTGGTCTTACTGTGTGTGTATTTATGGGTTGATGATAATTGACGGGTTTGAGTTGTTGAAAGGTTGTTTTTTCATAATACTGTGGATCTGTTTGTTTGGCTGCAGGGAAAATTTGAAAGAGAGGAGTTTGTTTGTTTCTTTTCCTTTTCCTTTTTAATTTTTTGGGTTTTCTGATTGTGTCTGTTGAGCAATTAAGAATTGGGATATATGTCCTTCAATCAATCAAGGTCCGATAAGAGCGACAATCATCACCGTAAATCCGGGCGATCAGGGAGCTTCAATCAGCAGCGAGGTTCCTCAGGCACGTACGTCAAGGGTGTTGGCGGCGGGCCCGCGCCTTCTCCCGTGATCACTTCGGGTTCCTCACCGCCCTCTGATCGGAGGTAGGCTAGGTTTTCCAAGTTTTAGTTTCTTGTCTTTGTTGTTGGATTGTGGGAATGTGAGCGGCGTCATTTCTACGTTTCTATGTAGAATTGTGTTGTCTGGACTGTGACGAATGCGTCAGATTGGGAAAACGGAGTTCTGTGACTTGTGTTTTTCTATCGTCCTCATCAGTGTGCTCTTTCTGTTCTATTAACTCTGCTTCTTGCTTGTCCTAGTTTTAAGAGGTCTGATTATCCACATGGTGGGCAATCTAGGGTAAACCCTCCCCCTGTGAATTCAGCCGAGTCTAATAGTGCTTCTACAGGCGGGACGATACCAAATGGTGCCCATACACAGCAATCACCGGGTATGTTTGACATTTTGTTGGGGTGGGGAAACGTTGGTTTTGTCCTGCCTTGCCTTTATTGATTGGTTATGTTATCTGGTGGAATTTTGCGTATGAATGCATGTATTGGCCTTACTTTAAAAGGTCCTTCTGAGATTCCATTGCCATTGTATAATTTTATGTCAGCATGTGAGTGTTTGGTGTATTATGATTGCGAATATTCTTTATGAACTTCATTCATGTGGTATAACAGAAGCATCTGATGCACCAGTTACAAATGCAGCTGCCAAGTTATCTGAACTGTCATCTGTTCAGAAGAGCACCAGAGTTGTTCCGAAAGCTCCAACTCCTCGACCTGCCACCGTGAGTTCTGATACAGCAGCTCCTACAACCCCTGCCAAGGGTATGTTACTGCTGCCTGCTTTGTACTCGTTACATAAGACAAGGAAGAAATCCTAATATGCTCACATTGCAGCTTGAAAAATTTAAATTATTTACTTTCTCACGTGTGACTTTTAAGACTGAACTGATTGAATTTTGATTTTTTTAATTATGATTATAATTAATGCAGCCCCTGGAGATTCATCCAAGCCGTTTGCTGTCCAATTTGGGTCCATTAGTCCCGGTTTCATGAATGGGATTTCTGTATGTTTCTTATCGGTTTTTTGTTAATGTGTCTGAAGTATTGTACACTGAATGTTGCTTAGATTTTTTAGTCAATGTAGTTAATTGTGTTTATTTTCTGATAACTAGGTTCCTGCTCGCACAAGCTCAGCTCCTCCAAATTTGGATGAGCAGAAAAGAGATCAGGTATGCAGGTTTATTCTTTTCCATGCAATCCCACTTATTTTTGTGCTACAATATGGATTTATTGCCACTGCAAACATCTTGAGAAAGAAAAAGAATATAATTTTAGAAGATGAATCTTGAATGGTAGCTACATTTTGTCTACTATATCTTAATTGGTTCAGCAGGAGCTGGCTTTTGGGAATAAAATCTGGTAATAAAAACAGAGGACGAGCATCTTTGCATATTCTTTCATCTTTTCTTATTCTGTACCGTGGAAATATTAATTTGTTGTCTGACTTTTTTTTTTTCAGGTTCGTCATGATTCTTTTAGACCTGTGCCTTCAGTGCCAACACCTCCAAAGCAGGTACCACCACCGAATAATGGTGGTGTTATGGACCAATCTAATGCTGTAGAGGCTCCTTCAGTGAACAAGGCGAAAAAGGAGGAGCACGTGTCAGCTTTGCCCCCATCAAGCCAGGTGCAAAAGCCATCTGTTGCCATGACTGGGATTTCAATGGCGATGCCATATCATCATCAATCACAGGCACCTGTACAGTTTGGTGTTCCTAATCCACAGATTCAATCTCAGGGATTGACGGCAGCATCTCTTCAGATGCCTATATCAATGCATTTACCAATGGGAAATGTTGCACAAGTACAACAGCAAGTTTTTGTTTCAGGACTTCAACATCCTATTCATGCTCAGGGAATTATGCATCAGGGACAAAACTTAAGTTTCACTTCTCAAATGAGTCCTCAGTTGCCCCATCAGTTAGGTAACACAGGTATTAACATGAACCCACAGTATTCCCAGCAGCAAGGGGGGAAATTTGCTGGTCCTCGCAAAACTACCACTGTCAGGATTACTCATCCTGAGACGCATGAAGAGCTGAGGTTTGACGTTGACAAAAAGGCAGATTCACATTCAGATGTTACCTCATCAAGTGCTAGGTCTTATCCTAATATACTTTCTCAGTCTCAACCTGTTCAATCGTTTACCGCTTCCCTCAACTATTACCACCCATCTAGCACATACAGTGGCAGCTCTCTTTTTATCCCACCTTCAAGTTCTGTTCCTTTATCAAGTAGCCACGTAACTCCTAATTCTCAGCAGCCAAGATTTAACTATCCAGTGAACCAGGCCCCCCAAAATGCAGGTTTTAACAATCAAATATCTCTTAGTTCCTTGCCTGTTAGTAAGACTGGCACTATTGTTCCTGGCCATGGTGAAATGCCAAATCTGGAACATCCTCGTGATGTCCCTAAAGTGATTTCATCAACTACATTTGGGCTCACTCATGCTAGCATCAAAACCAGTGGTGGCTCTGGTGTTAAAACGGGTGAATTTCCTAGCTCTTCGAGGGCATCTATTGATGCTGGCTCCACTGTGTCTCAGAAAGGGTCTGATAATTATTCTGAGACCTCTTCACAGCATTCAAAGTCATCCAGTGATTCTTTTGTTCCAGGGTCATTGCCAAAACAACCTGCTGCTGGATCTGCCGAGAAGCTTGCATCCACTCCTTTGATGCCTTCTTCAGCTTCTGTGAGTGAGAATTCTGCCTCAGTTGTGTCCAACAATGAAGGCAGAAGGAAGGAATCTCTTAGTAGGTCAAACTCTATGACTGATAATCACAAGAAAACAGGGAAGAGAGGAGAATCACTGCATCAGGTACTTGAATGCTTTAATAGTAAATTGTTTTTTTTTCTATTTTTGTCTTAATTTACTTGAGGTAGTCTATTTTCTTTTTGGTTATTCCCACAGGTGCCTGTAAAATCTCTGATGGTGGTTAATGTACCTTCTCAAGTTGTTGATAGCATTATGCCGGATAGTGAAGTTTCTGATACTGTAGAAAACAAAAAGCCTTTTGCAGAAATAACCAGTGAAGATAGCTCTAGCACACCAGAGGCATTGTCAGTTACAGTTAACAGTGATAATGTTCCTGATGCCAATGAAATGAACATTGACCCTTCTGCTGAAGGTTTTGTTTGCATCTCAGCTGAAGGAGTTGGTGCTTTAGGTGTTGATAGTTTGAAGAACCACGAACATGATAAGTTAGAGGAATCATCACAACAGGATGAACTTTCAAAGACGCAGATTCTTGAAGGGGGTAATAAAAATGAAAAATCTTCTGATGTATTTAAACAAAAAAGTGATGACGATGGGATGAAGTTTAAAGAAACAGAACAGGATGCAGCTCAGGAATCACAAGATGTACCACAAAGACTGGAATGGCAGGATGAATCTACAAATTGTAGCTCAGAATGTGACAGAAAGGGTGATAATTTAGGCATGTCCACCTCAAATAATTTGGATTCTAGAGATATCTATTTAAATAGAAATGATAGTACGGTTAGTAATGAATCTATTTGTGCTAATTCTGCCACATCTGATGAGAATTCTGGTGATCTCCCAGAAGCAACTTCAAAACATAGCAAGGATTGTTCAGAGAATGCAGACAGTGGCTCCGTTTCCCTTCCAACATCAGTTAACAAGGATAGACCTATTTCAGAGCCAAATAAGCTGAAAACTACAACCAAAGGCAAGAAGAAAAGAAAGGAGATTCTTCAGAAAGCAGATGCTGCTGGGTCAACTTCTGATCTCTATAATGCATACAAGAGAACTGAGGAAAAGAAAGAAGTTGTAACTTCAGAGAGCAAAGAAAGCATGTTACCAGGAAGTTTAAAGCAGTTGCCTAATGAGGCTGCTCAATCAGATGCTACAGCGACTGAGAAAGATGAACATGATGAAGCTGAGCCTGATGACTGGGAAGATGCTGCTGACATGTCTTCTCCAAAATTGGAAGTTGCAGATAAAACTCAACTGATCAGTGATGGAAGTGAACTTATGGAGAAAAAATACTCTAGAGATTTCCTTTTAAAATTTGAAGAGCAATGCATTGATGTTCCTGATGGTTTTGAAATTCCAGCAGACGTTGCTGAGGTTTTGATGAATTCTAATATTACTGGTTCTCGTGTTGAACGTGATTCACATCTTAGTCCAGGAAGAATTATAGATAGACCTGGTGGGATGTCTCGAGTGGATAGACGTGGGTCTGGGAAGTTTGAAGAAGAGCGGTGGAGTAAAGTCCCTGGACCATTTAATTCAGGACATGACATTCGTATGGATGGATTTGGAGGTAATGCAGGTTTTCGACCTGGTCAAGGAGGCAATTTTGGTGTTTTGAGGAACCCACGTGCTCAGATGCCTCTGCAATATGCTGGCGGGATCCTTTCTGGACCAATGCAATCCTTGGGAAATCAGGGAGTTATGCAGAGAAATAGCCCTGATGGTGAGAGGTGGCACCGAGCAACTAACTACCAGCAGAGGGGTTTAATTCCTTCTCCTCAAACCCCACTGCAGATGATGCATAAAGCTGAGAAAAAGTATGAGGTGGGTAAGGTGACAGATGAGGAACAAGCAAAGCAAAGACAGTTGAAAGCCATTTTGAACAAGTTAACTCCTCAGAATTTTGAGAAACTTTTTGAGCAGGTAAAAGCAGTTAATATTGACAATGCTGGCACTCTTACTGGTGTAATCTCTCAAATATTTGAGAAAGCTCTAATGGAGCCTACCTTTTGTGAAATGTATGCCAATTTCTGCTTACATCTAGCTGCTGAGTTGCCTGATTTCAGTGAAGACAATGAAAAGATAACTTTTAAGAGATTATTGTTAAACAAGTGCCAAGAGGAATTTGAGAGGGGTGAAAGAGAGCAAGAAGAGGCTAATAAGGATGATGAGGGCGAGGTGAAGCAATCTAATGAAGAGAGGGAAGAGAAACGAATTAAGGCGAGAAGACGCATGTTAGGTAATATACGGTTGATTGGAGAGTTATATAAGAAAAAAATGTTGACAGAGAGGATAATGCATGCGTGCATCACGAAGTTACTGGGATCGTATAAGGACCCTGACGAAGAAGATATAGAAGCTTTGTGCAAGCTGATGAGTACTATAGGGGCGATAATTGATCATCCCAAAGCCAAGGAACACATTGATGCTTATTTTGAAAGGATGAAATTGTTATCAAACAACATGAATTTATCTTCTCGAGTGAGATTCATGTTGAAGGATGCTATTGATCTTAGAAAGAACAAATGGCAACAGAAGCGGAAAATTGAAGGTCCAAAGAAGATTGAGGAGGTGCACAGAGATGCTGCCCAAGAGAGGCAGGCCCAAACTGGTAGGCTAGGTCGTGGTCCAGGTAATGTACCGTCATCTAGAAGGATGCCTGTGGATTTTAGTCCAAGAGGGCCGTCATCTATGTTTTCTCCCCCCAACACCCCTATGGGGCTGCGTGGGCCTTCTGCACAGGTTCGCAGTGGTGGCTCTCAGGATGTTCGTCGTGATGATAGATTATCACATGAGAGTAGAAATTTGTCAGTTCATTTGCCTCAAAGACCTTTAGGTGGTGATTCTATAACTTTGGGTCCACAAGGTGGTCTTGCAAGAGGAATGTCCTTTAGAGGGCCAGCTGGAATTCCAAGTTCTTCTGTTCCTGATGCACTCCCAGTTGCTGCTGATTCTCGAAGAATGATTTCTGGCCTTAATGGTTATGCTAATTCATCAGACCGTGCTCAGTACAGCACTAGAGAAGATCTCATGCCAAGATATGCAACAGACAGATTTTCTGGTCCAACTGCTCATGATCAATCAGCTGCTCAGGAGCGTATTATTAATTATGGTAATAAGGAGCTGAGAAATGCAGATTGGAATCTTGAGAGACCTGTTGCAACTTTAACTGCTGGTGTGCAAGGATCTGCAGTCCCAGAAGAACGACTGCGGGACATGTCCATGGCAGCAATTAAAGAATACTACAGGTATTTTTTTTCTCTTTTCATCTAGCTTTTTTTTATCTTTTGCTGCCATTGTATGTCTTTCTCACTTCTGTATGTTGGATGTTGTGCAACAATTATTTTCCATGCTTTCCTTTATTTCTTGGATTTTAATGAGGGCATACTTTTCCCCATGAGAAGTAGTGGGTGACATTACTCATTCTGTGTCAATGTTTTACGTTGGATTCATAGAGCTAAAAGCTTATCTTGAATTACTTATCGCAATAGATTATTGAACATTTAAGCTTTATCCTATTACAATTACAAGTGGAGATAAATATTGTGCAGGGATTATAATGATGGTTAATGGCCAAAATTTAGTTCTTAGCTAAGCTGAGTTGTAACTTAGTGAGAACAAAATGTGTGTTCAATATGGAGCCATAGATATTTCAATTTTTACGTCTGCTGCTACAAGTATATGATTTACACGTTTGACATAATACTTGGCACGTCATATAGATAAAAAACTGGCAGTAATGTGTTCTAGTTAAGATTATGAGGACCTGATACAGATGTCACAATTTATGAAGGCATCTTCCATTTCAGACAATGCTTGGCTTATGAAGTTCAGCCTTATATATCTCGTTGCCATTTTGAACTATATAATAATTTCTGCTACACATTGTTTAAATCTACAATGGTGCACGCAATGGAACCCAGAACCTGCTAATAGTGTTCTGCTTTCCATTTATAATTAATTATGGTTGCAAAACACTGTTTAGATAACGTTATAGTTAATTTTAATATTGAAAAGCAAGCAATTTGTCTATGCCAAACCTATGATTTATATCTGGATGCTAGCTACTTGGTGGTGTGCGATCATTTCTTGGCTTATTACTTTCTGTACTGATTATAGTTGATTGGTTGGGACTGCTTTACTTCCATTTGTCTGAAGAAGGTTGCAGAAGTTACTGCTGCTTATGACTTTTTCAACCAGGGTGACATCATTTAGATATTAGTTACAATTTTTGGACCTGTACAAAAAAGGGGACAAATTACAGGCACAAAATTCTGACATGCACCCAACATTTTTTTTGTAGTTTTTGGTTTCAGAGTTATATGATTACTGTTCCAATGTTTATCTTTTTGATTTTATTACTGAGAGTAGCCAAATTTTTTTGAGTGTGTTGAGCAACATACATGGTTTTCTTAGTCTGGCAATGTTACAGTGATCAAGTTGTTTTCATTCCATCAATTTTGTTGTTTATCTGACTGAACGCTTTGATTTCCAGTGCTAGAGATGTAAAAGAAGTTGCGCTATGTGTCAAAGATCTAAACTCTCCAAGCTATCATCCCTCGATGATTTCTCTATGGGTCACAGACTCGTTTGAGAGAAAGGACACAGAAAGAGATCATTTGGCCAAATTACTAGTGAACCTAACAAAGTCTCAGGATGGCACCTTGAGTCAGTCTCAACTTATCCTAGGGTGAGAATTAATTGGAAGTCTTTTGATTAGCAGAGAAAATTGATGTTGCATAGAATCTCACCGTTATTTCTTCCATTGCTAGGTTTGAATCTGTTTTAAGTGGTCTGGAAGATGCTGTTAATGATGCCCCCAGAGCACCTGAATTTCTAGGCCGCATTTTTGCCAGAGTTGTGACGGAAAATGTCATCTCTTTGAAAGAGATCGGCTGGCTATTACATGAAGGTGGAGAGGAGCCAGGCCAACTTTTAGAAAATGGACTTGCAGCACATGTTCTTGGAAGCACCTTGGAGGCAATAAAAATGGAGAAGGGGGATGCTGTTCTGAGTGAGTTACGCTCAAACTCTAACTTGAGGCTGGAGACTTTCCGGTCACCTAATGCCATTATATCAAGAAAGTTAGAAAATTTTATTTAGGGTATAGTGATTCTCATTGTATCTTTTATTGTAGGCTTGGGGGGGGGTTCTTTTTTGTTTTTTTCCTAGTACTACTAGAGTTTGAATTTGCTGAAATTATTCTCTCTATGGGGTGGTTGGGTAGTCATAATTTATATACACTGATCTTTCCTTTTTGTTTTAATGGTAACACGCTCCAACATCATTGCTATTATGAAAGGTTCAATTGGGCATATCTCAAAACTTAGGCTGCTGAGTCCCTTTGTCCCTGATGAGAAGTTTTAATTCTCATAATTGCATTGTATGATTTGATCTGTCCATTAAAATATATATACGAGCAAATTGATATTCACCATTATCACCTTATGCATGCGTGGTATAGTTTACTCAAGTTGGGTCTTGGTGAATGTAGTGAATGTGATATTGTAATTGGGGTGTCTATAGTAGGTGTGCTATTGTTTATTGGGAGTGTTGGTTAAACTTTGTTATATACAACAACAACAACAAGCCTTATCTTACTAGGTGAGGTAGGTTACATGAATTATATGAGGTCATTAAACTATGCAAGGATAAAATTTATCCCCAGCTCTTCATTGCTATTATTGGCTCTCCCTGAATGAAAATGAAGAAATTTGTTTACTTAGTCCAATTACTATTTATTTGTTTATTTATTATTTGAGAAATTTTATTTACATGTATTTAAAGTTATGCTGACATTGCTTAATTGAAATGTTAATATATTGAGATCTTGGTAAAATAAAAATACCTTGTCGAGATATATCTGACTTTGTAAATTTATTGACATTAATCTTTTTTATATTTATTATTTGTTTATCCTTTTAGAGGGCGTGAAAGTGAACGGACATATCATCATCATCATGAGAATCAATCCAAGTTCCTTTTTTTTTTTGGTGGTTGGTCAATATTTCAATTGTTGATGTCTAAAGTGTTTTTTTTGGGGGGGGGGGGGGCGCTAAATAGTGAGTTTGCTTTTGTTAATTGGGCATGTGGCTACCCCACACACGTGCGCGCACACATTCATTTCTTCATCGCAATTATGGATTTTTCATGGGTTTTATGATATTTTTGGTCCCAAAGTTTTTTTCCAGAGTACTGGTCACGTCTAAATTTCAAGTTGGCAAAGTGTCATTTTTGAAATCCACTTTAGATTCCAAGTGTCTGCAATGTCACTCCTAAAATCTAGAAATCGCAACAATTACCTATCTCTTAACCTTTTGTAAATTAGAACCCTAGTAAATAAGGAAGACTGCAAAGAAGGCCCTTCGAAATTACAAATATGTTTCCTTTAAGAAAATTATACCAATTAAGTCTATAAATTTTGTTGATCATGGATAAATGTCAAATGGGATTTGAATACACTGCAACAACTTTAGCCCCCGCAAGATGCTACAACAATTTCCTCCATTCCCATATCCTTATAAACTATTTGGGAAAGATAGAACCTTGGGCCACTACAGTATAAGGAAAGGATTCAATTTACTTTTGTTGAATCCAATTCAAATTCAACACCTTGAAGTCTTTCCTTGATCTTCTCTTTGGAAGCTTACGCTTCCTTCAAAGCAAGTTGTCTTTTTTTTCCGAAGCTTCTTCAAGGAGTGATTCCTATTAGGGATATTCCATGGAAACATAATTTATATGTAAATTGTCTGTACAACTTTGGATGCCAAGAAGAGGAAACTATCCCTAATCTTTTCTTTGATTTTCCCTTTTCAAGGGCTTTTTGGTGCGAAACTTTATCCTTTAGATATGGTTTTCTAGATAATAATAGCTGCTTGCAAGTCCTCGAGGACTTATTAAAACAATTTATCCTTAACATGGAGTTTGACTTGCTGGAGAAATTTTCAAGAATGTTTGTATCTGGAACAAAGCAAACTCACATGTATCAGAAGTTAGTGGCTTTGAATTCCGATCCAAGCAAAAAGGTGGTCTCTTGGTTATTTCCTCTTAGAATCCCATCCAATCCTGGGGAACTGGATGGTGTTTAATCTGCACGAAAAACAAGCAACGACAGTTCACTGTGTTGGAAATTTTAATTCTACACAATAGACAACAACTTGTTTTGTTAACCTGGTACAAGTAAAGATCCATGAATATGGATGATTTTGATTTTCTTATCTCCGAAGATGAACGTCAATGGACCCAAGATTTTTAATTTGATCTTCTGGCCGAAATTCTTTGTTTTTTTTTTTTTTTTAAAAAGGTTCTGGCTAAAGGTTTATCTTCGATGGTTATAATTGATATAGACTTCTTCTTCAACAAATTCAAGACGGTTCACAAAACTCTTCTTCGAGGTAATCCTTTACAGGCTGACACATATTTACTTCTAACTTCAGTTAGATGTTTGGTCATTTTCTTTATTTTTTTTTTTCTTGCTTGCTTTATATGTTTGCTACTATTTGCCTTTTTTTTTTAAAAAAAAAAGGCTAGGGTTATCATTTTTATATCCATCTAAAAGAAATTAAAATACTCCCTCCATTCTAAATTATAAGACTTTTTTTAGAAGATTTGCTATTTTAAAATATAAAACACTTTAAAAAGATTAATGTTTCATTAAATAAGCTTATTTCAATATTATCCTTTATCTCTCTTTATTTAATACTAATTAAGTGTGGATTTAATGTTATTAAATGAAGGGTATTTTTAAAAGTTTATATTTTTATTTTAAAAAAATAAGATTGTAAAGTGTATTTAATAAGTTTTATTAATATGTAATTTTATTTAAAAATATTTTATAATTTTGGATAGAAGAGGTACAATTTTGACCAACCTTGGGCATTGGCCGATTGTCAAATTTACAAATCTTCTTATATAATTAACAAGTCAACTTTACATATTTAAAAGTGAATAATTTTTAACATTACTTGAGTTGTAACATTTTGGAGAATGATTTTTAAATTTTGAAAGAAAACTTGTAAATAATCACATTATTTCATTTTACAACTCAATTAGTGTTAAAAACGAAAAAGAAAAATATAGTGAGAGCATCTATGTAAGGGATGAACAAGAATTTCACCAAAGATGATGCATTCTGGGCAATCAATCTGGAAATTTTTGAAGAATCGTTGACCCTTGAAACTTGAAAGTGGCTTGACTATCCTTCTTCTTCTTATTTTATGCAAGCTGACTATTCTTGTTTATTCATGAGTTTTGTTGTACCAAACGAGAATAAATAGAATAATTAGTCATTAAGTTGTCTCATCAGCTATTGTATTTTAATGCTTCATGACAAGTCAACGAGATATATTTTCTCACATGTCAAGAAACTAAAATAAATCACAAATATTGATATCATGTCAACGATGAGTATGGATGGATACAAACCATCAAAGTCAACCCAAATTATTGCTTTCACTTTAGTTTTCAGTGAGCTAAATTATTCATAAAAATGTCATATAATTAGTACTCTCTCTATTTAAAAATATAAAAAAATTTTAATTAAATTTTATTCTTTAATAAAGTAGTTAGTTACTTTTTAACTAATTCTATCTTTTTATATTTATCCCTATTAAACACTCTATAATAAATATAAAATCATTACCAATATGGATATTTTGAAAAAAAAATAATGACTATATCTCGAAAGACTAAAAATGTCTTGTATTTTTAAACATCTATTTTTTCAAAAAAATACTTTACATTTTTTAACGGAATGAGTATATTATAAATGAAAGGCGTAAAAAATTTCATAAGTGATATTTTTGTAAATAAATAATAGTTTTTTTTAAAAATTTTTACATTAGTTATTATTTTAGGCCATATAAATTTTCCAGAAAAGCACCCCATATTATAGGCAATACATGTGATGGTGTAACATAAATTTTGACAAGGGCTATCCGTTCTGGCAATGTGAGATATTTTATGGGGAAGACTTTTTTTTTTAATGTAATTTACGGAAAAGGTTTAAATACTTAACATTATATTCTTAATATATTTTTCAATAAAACTGTAATTATTTTATTGAAAATATTTTGGTTTATGAATTTTTCCATTAATTAAAAGAATAATAATTACATCACAGCTGAGCAGAAGAAACATTTAATTGATGGGACATCGTTTTTCTTAGGAGATGGGCCCATCAAACCTCCCCCTGCAAGACTCATCGGGCCCAAGTTCACGGCAACCCATGTATCAACTAATCCCCAAATGAGGTAATGATACTTTTCACTTGTAATATCATTTACTTCAAAGCAAAGGTTGTTAAATTTATAAATTTAAATAAATTAGTGACGGAAAAATAAATTGAGATTACAAATTTAAATTGTAAATTCATAAAAATTTATGTTTATTAATAAATAGCCATTAAAAATTTATTATTAAAATATTAAAATATAAAATATGACTATAATTTAATTTAAATATATTTAAAATATAAATAATTGAAATTAAACACATCTATAGTGATAAATTATCATAAAAAATATAAAAATTTTAACATATAAAAATTTATTTTTGGTATTTTATATTTTTATTAATATTAGTTTTTGCTTTTTAAGTTTTTTTTTTTGTTGAACCAAGTTTCATAACTTTTATGAACTGAATTTTTTATGGTATATATTTAACTTGCAAAACTTTAAAAAAAAATTGATGAACTTAACAAGTTTAACCAAATCTACACCTAGCTCGAGTTTATAAATTTGTTAATATAATTTTGTAATCTAAAAACATAAAAATAGTAAACTCAAAGGTAAATTCGCATGTTTAACTAAATTTATATCTAATTTAAGTTTATAAATGAGTTGAAAAATCTTGCAAGTTAAAAATATAAAAATATTAAATTTTAAGAGTCAACTTGAAAGTTTGACAACCATGCACCATGCTTCAAAGTTAGAGACTGATTAACACATTTTATTAGGAATGACAAGGGGCCATTTGTTTTGCCTCTAAAATCATGTTTTATTTTTATAAAATTTTTACAAGATAAATCTCTTTTTATAAACATTTAAACTGTCTACAAATTATTTATTTTTAAATATTAAACAATATTAAACAAACGGGCCGAGATTTGGTAGAATAATAATTAATATTATAAGTATAGACTTTTAGTATTAGTTAATTAATTAATGTTTGAAATGGTGTTACATAAAGAGAGAGAAAGTTAATCATCTATCCCTATAACTTTTATTTTTTAACTCGATCCCCAATTTTAAGTTGATGTGATTCAATGCCTATAAGTTTAACTTGGATGCAACTCAATATCTAAATTCTAATTTATTGTAATTTAGTCTCTATAAATGAAGAAGAAGGAACAAGTAAGGTGCATAAAGAATGAAGAAAAAAGAGTTTTTGGTTATCAATGGTAATATTAAAGATAGATAAGAGACATACTTTTGCAAACTTTTTAATAATGAAGGGGGCTTGCCTAGTACTCCCTCCATCCTTATATATAAAGTATTTTCTATAAGCTTATTTTGTTCCTAAATATAAAGGATGGCAATGATATTTAATTAATTAGACAATTTTATCCTTATTTTGGAAAATGAAATAGATCATTAAGTGTATGTTCCCTATTGCCATCATGATATTAATTATAATATTATTAGGGATAAAATTGAAAAGTCCTTGTCTTTTTATGTGAGTTCAACTAAATAACAAACATTTATTGGTATGTGAGATTCGGTTAAAAACACCTTATATAAGGACAGAAGGAGTAACTTGAAAGATTTAGTAACTTATGAAAGAGAACAAAATTTATCATTCTATCAAAGTATACAAGATATTGAAGTAAAGGAAACTTTCAAGAAGATGATAAATGGTATAATTAATGGACTTGATTGTATTCCTACTGAGTGTGAAAAAGATTAGGTGAAAAGGGAGTATGGTGGCTAATTAAATTATTTAATGAGATCTTACAGTATAATAAAATACTTGATGAATGGAGGAGAAGGACCTTAGTACCTATTTACAAAAATAAAAGAGATATTTAGAATTGTGCAAATTATAGATTAAACTTAAGCGTCATATAATGAAATTGTGAAAAAAAGTGATAAAGCATAGTTGAGATTAGAAACTAGTATTTTTTATAATCAATTTGGCTTTATGCTAGGTAGGGTAACTATAAAAATGATTTATCTACAAGAGGATTAATGAAAAGTAGCGATGTAAAGGTAAAAATCTACATATGGTTTTCATTGATTTAGGAAAAAAATTATGATTATGTATCAAGAAAAGTACTTTAGAAAACTTTGGAAAAAGACATGAGTTTGGTTTGCCTATATTAGAACTATGCAAGATATGTATGAAGGGGCAATAACTAGCATAATAATGTTTAGCGATAAAACAAAAGGCTTTCCTATAATGATTGAACTACATTAGAGATTATCTTTGAATCCTTATTTGTTTAATTTGATCCTAAATGTTTTGATTGAGCCTATTCAAGAGAAAAATTTCTAAATGCATATGATTTTTGGTAAGAGATTAATTACAAATTTGAGTTATGGAGGAAAACACTAGAGTTAAGAGGTTTTTTGCTTGAGTAAGAGTAAGACAAAATATTTACATTTGTAATTTTGATAAGAGATCAGTCAGTAATAATTTGAAAGTAAAATTAGGAGATCAAATTATATATGTAAAAAAAGTTAGATATTTGGGAGCTATTATTCAACATGATAAAAAATTGATAGAGATATTGCACATAAGAAATAAGTTGAGTGGTTTAATAGGAGAAAGGATAATAAAGTTATTTGTGATCAAAAGATAAATTATAAATTTTAAAAAAGAAGTTTTATCAAACTATTATAAGACTAGTTATGTTATGTGATAGTAAATGTTAGTCTTTAATCAATAATAGGAACATAAGTTAGAGTAGTAAAGATAAGAATGTTGATATGGATGTGTAGACATACACTTAAAGATAAAATCCGAATGAGCACAAATAAAAAAAAGTGAGTGTAGCATTTATTAAGGAAAAATTGGTAGAAAATCTTTTAAAATAGTTTGCACATGTATATAGAAGATCGTGGGAGACATCAGTAAAAAAAAGTAGAATGTATAATTTTGAGCTTTATAAAAGAGATTAAAGAACACAATACTTATGGAAGTTATTAACCAAAACCTTTTGGTTAATAACATTCTTAAAAGTTCGATAAATGAAAAAGCACAATGATATTGTGTAATCTACATAGCTAACCATATCTAATGGGATAAGATTTGTTATTGCTGCTGCAACAATTTAGTCTCTATAATTTTAATAATTTAAAACATTAGTCTTTCAATTTCAAAATAACTTAATAAGTGAACATAGTTAATCCCTCCTTAGTCAAATGCATAAGATATGAGTATTCCAAGGGAATGAAATTAACTACAAGCTTTACTGATAGGATTTGGCACTTGCATCAGTCACTGGTGAGGCCTGTACCGATCCACAACATGCTTCACTACTGAAGAAATGGAAGAGTACCAAAGATGTTCACAACTTGCAAGAATGACAAGTTGATTACACATGACCCCCAGAATTGGTTGATTCAGAGATCTCATCCATTTGATGAAGTCAAACTAATTAACGGTTCAGATCATATGGCCATGTTTTCTCAACCACTCAAACTAGCCTCTCATCTTCAGTTAGCCGTAACAAGTATTGGTAATAGGAATCAAAATCAATGTTTTGTTTGTGTCCCCCCCCCCCCCAAAAGGCAAGCCTTATTGCACAAATAAAAAGTATGGAAAAATAACGATACGATAAATGATAATTGGAGAAAATGTATATCAATTAAAAATTAATAATTGTTAAAATTCAAATAAAAAAAACTTAAATAAATTATTATTAATTTAAAATAAGTTATTGTTAAAATCTGAATGGATATTTATTGATAAAAAATTAACTTAAATTAATAAATATTTTTTTTTAATTTTGATATAAAAAAATTTTAATTGATATAAATTTCTTCCAACAAACAAATATTGCCTGACCGCCAGCAAAGACATTTATAAAATGTTGACTAATAATAAAGCCTATGCTAGCTAGTAGTTGCATAAAGACCGGGGAAGATTGTGTTGACTATCAATCCAGCCCTTGATCCTTGTGCATCCGGTAGGTTGAGATTGAGCCAAGCCCATATACAAGATTGAGTTTCGTCTAATCTTAAAGATATTTACTAAAAAATTAATAAAAACAAGAAAATAATTTTATTTGTTAAAAAAATTAGTTTATCATGTCTCCCTCTACATTTATTTCTTTAAAATTACAGGATGATGATAAAAAAATGTTCAAATTATAAAATTCAATTATTATGCATTATTTTTATATAATATTTTAAATTAAGAGATCAATTTAAAATTTTATATAAAAATAATGCATAATAATTGAATTTTATAATTTGAACAATTTTTTTTAGATCAATTTAAAATTTTATATAAAATTAAAAAATTAAATTTTAAATTTTGAAAAAAAAATATCTTGATAAGCTAAGCAAGTGTTGATAAAATTTTAATGGATATAATTGGGACAATCATGAAATAAATGGATTTAGGTCACTCATCAAATCCAAAGAGTGAATCATAGAAGTTAAGTGAAGAAAAGTTTCTTGAGGAAAGATGCCATGGCACAATGGCTAGTTGCCATAGCCAGTTTTGCAGCAGAACTCATACAAAGAAAAATAATATGAACTCATCATGGCCATTTTTGCCGTCAACATGCATAGCTTCGTTTTAAGTTAGATAAAAGAGGGAAGTTGGCTTTTTTCTTTTCTCTCTCTCTCTAGACTTTGTTTTTTATGCATTGTGAAGTTTTGGGGGTGACGTTGGAGAGCTGGAATCGAACTTGGAGCTTGGGAGGAAGATGAATCATCACCATTTTCACACTCATAGAATTTTCCACTTTTTTTCTTCTTCTTTCTCCTATGTATATGATATTGAATCTTTGTTAAATTGATTTGAGGATTTCTTTAGCTATATGTAGCTAAATTTTGATACTCTTAGGTACTATGACTCATTTAATTAAGTTATAGCTTGATTCATCGATTATTTTGTGTTTGATGGATATTTTGAATATTATTAATCCTGGTTGTGCATTGATTTACTTAATGATTGACCATCATTAGGTATTATTTAGGGAAATAAAATGAGCTTGAGAAAAGAATTTTTATTTGCCACCATTAGAATTGATAGCTTAGAATTAATTAAAACCAATTAAATTCTCTAAATTATAAATAAATACTAAAAAACATAAAAACATTAAAATTCAATTTTGATCAAGCTAAGCACTTTAACTTGCTATCAGTAATTATCGAATAATCATTATTGATACCAACGTTGGGGAGTAATTTAAAAAATAATATATTTATTTTAATATTATCTTATTAAAATATTAATGTTTTAATATTTAGTTGTTTAATTACTATTATTATTTATAAATATTTCTCCAAAATTTATTATAACTCGTCTTTTAAAAATTAACAATTCAACTAGTGTATTTCAAATTTATAGATGAATGTTTCTTTAACAACTCAACTATGATTATTTTAAAAAAAATCACATTCACTTTTAAATAAAAAATACAATAGTTAAGTTGCAATTTTTAGAGAAAATTATAAATCTCAAAGGTTAACTCGTAAATTTGGTGTGAAGATATGTAAATAATAATTATATTTAAATTGTTATATATTAAATTATTAATGTTTTAATAAGATATCATTAAAATAAATATAATATTTCTAGTTATTTAATAGTATTGTTGCTTGCCATGGTGATCTGATTGTCATCTAGTAGCTGATCAAAGTGTCTTGTTAAAATAATAATAAAAATAATATTTGTCTCTAAATGTTTATTATAATATGTGAGAAACACTTAGTAAAATTCGTCATTCAATCCCTTACACATATTTTCAAGTAAATCATACATGCCACATCCTTAGTGAATCTAAGGAGATTTACAATGATTTGGTTTTTTTTTTTTATAGCTACAATTTAATGAACATTCTTTTCTATATTTACATTAATTGAAAATTTTCTTATCTTTCCTCTTACCTGGACATTCAATTTATTATACATGCTATCACAAGCGCAAGCGCGCGCGCGCACACATATATATGTATATATAGCTTTTTTAACATTAATTGGCAAAGAAAAACGTACAAGAGTTTGTAACCAATCATTAACACATTATCAAATCCGAGTTTGTAACCAATCATTAACACATTATCAAATCCTCTCTAAGCATTGTACATGTATAAAATCACATTCAAAATGCCAACTGATACATTGAAATCTAGTTCTTTCATAAAAGAAGAAAAACAATGCAAGTGGATATATATACTCAAACAATTAGGCACATGCATATAAAGAAGGGCAGTATTACTTGGCATTCTTTACTCTCATAAGCAATGTTTTAAAAACTGGATCAGATGATGAATCGAAAAAATCAATAGGTCACGCGTCATATAGTTTAACTGGTTAGACTGATAATTCAATCGGTGATATAATAATTACATAAAAAATAATATTTAAAATAGATGAGTAAAACATATTTGGGCTCAAGCCCGATTTCTTTTCATGCTAAAGGTGTAGAGTTCAAGGGCCAAGGAAAGAAGAGGAATAAAAGCACTAGGCCTAAAATCACATCCCCTATCTTAAAACGTATGCAGTCAATTAGAGCCCATAATCTTATTTATGGGTCCATAAAATAATTGGGTTCTGGTGTGAATAGGTCGAAGGAGTTAGAGGAAAAGGAGCCTATCAAGGCTAATTTAAAAGATGTTGAATTTTTCACAAACTAGTCTAATAGCGTTAGAGTCTAAAGTAGGCCTTTAATTAGATCCCTGGAGGCAGAATTAATCAAAACGTTGAAACCCCTGATCCATCAGTGGTCAACATGAAGGTGATAACAAATTTAAGCCCTATGGATTTGGTTGATCAGTGGTATGAAACTCAAGATGAAGTTTAAGAAGATTACATTGTGGATAATGCTAGTGAGGTAGTTCCTGAATCACTCGCATGATTTCTTGGTGTGCACTCCCTCTTCCTTTTTTTGGATATGTCATTTATGAATCTTCTATCTTGGAATTGTAGAGGTGCTGCCTTAAATAATTTTTTTTGAAGGTTAGCAGATTTATTGAAAGAAAAAAATATTAGTTTTGTTATTCTAGTTGAGATTATAGTTTGTGGTGCTAAAGCAGACAGAATTTGTGTTAAAATAGGTTTCAATAGTTGGATTAGATTTGAATCTATGGGCTATGCTAGTAGGATTTAGATATTATGGAATAATCATTGCTTCTCTATTCAATATGAAATCTCCTCTACTCAATTCATTTATGTGAAGGTTACTGAGATTCAATCTAACAAATTTTTTTAGGTTACTGGAATTTATGCTGAACCTAGTCTGCAGGCTCGTTTAGAACTTTGGGAGGATTTAACTAGGCTGAGTCAGTTGGTGAGAGGGGCTTGGCTAGCTGTGGGTGAATTTAATTCTTATTTATCACTTGAAGATCAATATGGTGGGTCAGAACCAATCTTTAGATCTATGCAGCAATTTAATAATTGTGTTCATTTGTCTATGCTTCAAATCATAGAATGTGTTAGGGAAAAGTACACTTAGGAACATAATTTACTCAAAGAAAGGATTGATTGGGCACTTGTTAATTCTTCTTGGTGTAATTTATTTCCTTGCACACTAGTACATCATCTCTCAAAATTTGGATGAGACCACAAGCCTCTACTTGTTTGTATAGATTGGGCATCCCCTTAGCATCAGAAAAGTTGTTTATTCTACTTCCAAACTACTTAGGTGCTTGAAGAGGGCTTTACTGATATGGTCAAAGATGCTTGGTCTACAGGGGGTTGGAATGATAAAATAAATACCTTTAATGCCAAAGCGAAGGAGTAGGATCAAGATAAAGTTAGTAATATTAGGGCAAAAAAGAAAAGGATTCTTAATAGAATTAAAGGGATTGAGTGGGCTCGAAGTAATTGCGACAATCAATTTTTAATAGACCTTGGAAAGGAGGGTTGAGTATAATAAGATTTTAACACAAGAGGAACTTATTTGGTTCCAAAAATCTCAATATAATTGGCTCAAATAGGGAGATAAGAATAGTAAATTTTTTCATGCTTCAACCTTGGCTAGAAGAAGATGAATAGGATTGAAGGGTTGAAAAATGACAATGAGGAGTGGATCTTTGACCAAGAAGAATTACAACGAATGGCTGTCAATTACTATAAGGCTCTTTTTGAGAGTAGCAATGCTCAAGCTCCTCCTTTGATAACAAGACATCAATTTCCTAGGCTAAGTGGTAAGGAGTTGGAGGAACTACATCGTGAGGTTAGTAATATGGAGATTTAGGAGGCAGCCTTTGATTTAGGAGCTTTTAAGGCTCCAGGATTGGATAGTATCCAAGCATTCTTCTATCAAGAATTCTAGCATATAATTGGTGATGATGTTTGTAGTGTGGTGAAATAATTATTTGCTAATTCCCCTGACATAGAAAGCCTTAATTCAACCCATCTAATTTTAATCTCGAAAGTTGAAGTTTCAGAGACTATGAAAGACTTCAAACCTATCTCATTATGCAATGTGAGTTATAAAATCCTTTCTAAGGTGTTGAGTAAAAGGCTTAGAAAGATTATGAATACTCTTGTAAGCAAGCATTAGCATAGCTTTATTGCTAGGTGACAGATTAGTGATAACATTATTATTGCCCAAGAGATTATACACACTATGAAGCTTGCAAAAAGGATTAATGGCAGTGAAAGTTAATCTTGAAAAAGCTTACAATCGCTAGGAATGGGGCTTTATCCATGACACACTCCAAAGTATAGGCATGAATCCAAATCTATATAGGGTTTTCATAGCTTGTATCAAAAATTCAAACTTCCAAGTGTTATGGAATGGGTACCTATCTAAGAGCTTGAAACCTTCGCGGGGAGTTTGATAAAAGGATCCTATATCTCCTTATGTTTTCACTTTATGTATGGAAAGGTTGAATCATGTAATTGAGGATGTAGTAGAGGACCATCAATGGCAACCAATCCCATTTATCCCAGGAGGTATAAAAATTTCTCACTTGTTCTTTGCAGATGATTTAATTCTTTTTAGTGAAACTTCCTCTTGTCAAGTAGACACTATCCTTGATTGTGTTTCTAAGTTTTGTGATGTTTCTGACCAAAAGATGAACAAAGCTAAAACAAAAGTCTGCTTCTCAAATTTAATTCACTTTTTTAGAGATTTTCAGCTAAGCTGGAAATTAAGTGTGGATCTTACTAGAGAGTTAGATAAGTATTTAGGCATTCCTCTTATTCACAAAAGGGCGTCCTATCTCCTTTTTGCACTAATTCTTGATAACATAAGAGATTGTCAAGCTGGAAGGGATAATTTTTAAACATAGTAGGGAGAACTACTCTGATTAAAGCTATACTATCCACTCTACCTACATACCATATGCAAATAATGATGCTTCCAAAGCAGCTAATAAATGAACTAAATAAGAAGAGTAGAAGTTTCCTGTGGGGGATGATGATAGTAATAGGAAGCTGCACCTTATATCCTGGGATAACATTATTAGGGACAAGATAGAAGGTGGGCTAGGTGTTAAAGACTTAAGGAGATAGAATGAGGCTTTTATAATGAAGCTCTGTTGGAATCTTTGTAATAGTAAGGATGCTTTATGGGTTCAGGTTCTAAAACTGAAATATAAATGCGATAATGACTGTGTGCCTAATGTTGTTAAAAGGAGGAACTCGTCGTACACTTGGAGAGGGATTTGCGAAGTATAAGACAGATTTAAAGAAGGACTAGGGAAGAAAATTAGAAATGGAAGGAACATATCTTTCTAGTTTGAGAATTGGTCTATGCTTAATATGCCTCTAATAGATCTTATAGTTGGCAGGGAGGAGCTTGTTAATAGAAATGAAAAAGTGGTGGACTATGTTGATAATATGGGTAATAGGATTTGCAGAAGCTGAATGCTTGTCTCCAACTAAACTCAATGGCCTATTTGACATGTGCTCACCCACCTAGTGAGGATAGAGGAGAGGATAAATACCTTTGAAAACCATCTATTGATGGCTATTTTATTATGAAATATGCATATTATTTTTTGTCTGCAGCTACCAAAAGGAACTTGGACAACATTTGAAAGCAAATTTGGAGGTGTTCTGTGCCAACGAAAATCAAATCTTTTATGTGGCTCTTTTCTCATGGATGTGCACATATAGTTGAATTGAGATAGAAGAGGGGACTAACAAGTGAACAAATTTGCCTGTTTGGATGTGTAGTGTTAGAGGACTTCATGCACTTGATTCAAGATTGCCCACATGCTAAAACTAGATGGAAAGCTGTAATCAGGGAAGATTACTGGAACAATTTTAGTAACTTGACTAGAGTGAAGTGGGTAAATTGAAACCTTTCTCAAGAAGCTAGCAAGAACTTCACGAGTAAGGTAAGCTGGAGTACCCTCTTTGGCTATCTTTGCTGGGATATTTGGGTTGACAGGTGCAAGAAGGTTTTTGAAGATGTCAATGATACTCAATTACATTCAGCACTCAATACTTTCTTTAGAGCATGTTCAAATAGTGATTTGGCTAGACTAGTACCTTTCCTTACCTATGATTGCATGCAACCTGGGGCTAATAACCAATTTAGAAGGAATGCTTTCAGACTTGAAGTGGATGGATCTATTAAAACAAATGGTAATAGTGGCTGTGGTGGTATTATTTGGGATACTAATGGTAATTAGGTCAAGGCTTTTAGTTGCAAACTTATTAATGTTCCCCCTGCAATTATAGAAACTCTTGCCATCATACAGGGACTTCAAATGTGCTAGACTTATGGTCTCAAGGAAGTTGATATTTATCATGATTGTGTTGAAGTGATTAAACTAATCCAAGAGGGCTGTGTGGATACTCATCTATTCAAGGATATTATTGATGATGTTAGGTTTTTGTATCATAAAGAGTGGAATTTAACTATCCATCACCTCTCTAAGAATCTTAACTCTTTTGCTGATACATTAGGTAAAATGTCTCACAATTTGGATAACAATTTTTGTATATTTGATCAACCTCCACCTCTAATACAAGAGACGGTGGTTGATGAGAGAAAGCCTCTTATGGGTCATGTTATTTTGTAAACCCTTAATTTTATGATTGCACTTTTCAGTCAAAAAATAATATTTACATACATACATATATACATACATATACATATACATATATATTAAAAACAACAAGTTAAAATGGTTCAACCACTTTGAGTTTTGAGTTTTTGCTCCAAATCAAAGCGAGCCAACTCAGATCAATTGCCAGAATGGGCCAAATGGTTGAATTAAACCATTTTCTTCTTTGAATGACAGTTCAACTGATCCAACCATCCGAGTTTGTACTCTTAAGTACTCATATTAATTCTCAAATTAAACTTGAAAACCACTTCAACTTAATTAGTTGACTTTGTCTTGTTTCATTACTTTCTACTTAACAACCACTAAACACAACTCATGGAGAAACAAATACAAACATACGAAAGCCTTTGAAAAGTAGAAGAGAAGTTGTGAAGGAAGCTTGAGGAAAGGAGGAGATGGGATTATTGGTTTTTCCCAAAGCCAAAATGGAAAGCTAATGGAATATTAAATAAGCAGTTAGAACAAATGGGAGTTGGATTATATTTGATTATGATTTTGATCATAAATCATTGAATTAATATTTTAACTAGTTCAATAACGGATTCAATTTTCAGCACATTCATACAGGTTTCCTTTTCCTATTTTAAATTGTTAACCGAAAGCCAAATAAAAGACACAGCTTTCCTTTTCCTATTTTAGTTATATAATAATACACAAACTTCACATTTGACTCTTTAATTTGATTTTATAAAAAAAACAAAAAAGAAACGACGTTCACAATTTTGACCTATTTCCCCACAGAGCTGCTCAAACCACAAAGTTTCCCATCAGGAAATGAATCTTTAATTTTAAGTTGGAGAAGATTTTATATTTTATAAAAATATTCCTCTTATTCCATTTAGAGGGAAAAAAAAAGATTAATTTTAATTATATTTATAAGATACTCTATTATTTTTATATTTATCTTTATCTTTTTGTCCTTATTAAATATTAAAAAATTATTAAAAATAATTCTGTTACTTTGTATTAAGAGGTAGAGGGGTGATAATTTATTAAATTTTAAAATATAAGGTTAATGGAATTTAAAATTTTTTTAATTTCAGTAAAACATGTTAAAAATAACTTATAAAATGACAAGAATGAGTTTTTACCCAAAAAAATAGGCAAGGATTATTAAAGTGAGAGAAAATACTAAAATAAAAAAAATTCACAAAAATTTATGGATCTTAATTCCATGAAATTCAAGTCCATCTCTCATTATCACCTCTGAAGACCCAAGGCATGGGATAGTAGGCATTGATTGAAGAAGAAATCGAACTCGAAATGCATCGCTATTTACAATCTAAACATGTTATATTTTTATTGCATTTTAAAATTTTGTAAATGTGTGTCATATATTATAATTATATTTTTCATAATAACATTTTATATTGGACAAGACATGAATGATATAAATCAGATGCCTACTTTTTTCATTTAAAATTGATATGTTTTTATATTTTAATTCATACTCTTTTTATTTGTAACAATTAGTACTCCATCTAGTCTTATGTATAAGTTATTTTTTAATCATCTTATGAAAAAGAAAGATAATCATTTTTAATATGTGAAGTGACTTGTAGTAATTTAAAAAAAAATAGTTCATTTTTTTATGTGAAGTGACTTATAAAAAATATTACATATAAACTGAAGGGAGAGTATAAAACTAAAAATATATTATTTTAATTTTAATTAATTTAACTTTAATTCAGCCACTAAACCTCGTCTAGTTGAAAATATTGGGGTGAGTTAATTATAGGAAAAAATAGTAGATGCACATATTGCCACTTGTAAATTTGTGTCATATTAGTGGTAAATGTCTTTCAACTTGTAAATTTGCGTTATTTTAATGGTAAATAATCGTAGATCAATTAATAAGTTTGTTATGTGAGTCGTAAATTCCAGATTCTAATTAGAAATAAATAATTTCTGAATTTGGTTGAGTGACCTAATTAATTGCATGCGTGTCACATTCACCATCACATATCATACTTTCCCACTTTGGCATTTTTCCAGCAACTATACAGAGACATGCAATAATTGTGGACAAATTTCAGAGTTTGATTTCTGAAAGTATTTATAAAAAGCATTGTTTCGGGGAAAACAACTATTTAAATGACATTCAAATGTTTTAAAAGATTAGTCTCATAATTATCAGTTATGGAGATATCAAAAGATAATACTCCCTCCATCCCAAATTATAAGACACGTAATAAAATCTCACATATCAATAAAACTCATTAAATATACTTTACAACCTTATTTTTTAAGATAAAATTATAAATTTTTAAAAATACTCTTTATTTAATACTTTATTGATAAAAGAATATTAAAGAGAGAGAATATATGAAAAGAATAATTTTAAAAAAGTATCATTAATGAAATCTTATTTTTATTAAAGTATCTTATATTTTAAGACGCTAGCTCTTCTTTAAAAGTGTCTTATAATTTTTGATCGAGGGAGTACATAGATTGTTGTAAAATAAAACACATAAAGCAATTGAGAAATTGAAAAATATAAAATAATAGAAATATCATAAAAATAATTATATGATAATGAATTATAAATTACGTTCTAGGTCGTGAGAATATGAACTTTATGTATAAGATCGTACATTATTAATAATTATGACCTTCAAATCACAATAATTGCAGCCTTCAAGAAATTGAAGAGGACACACGATCGAGATATAAACATCTACCTGAAATGCTTTGTGTTGTTCATCACACATATATAATATATTTTATTTTTTTTAATTATAAACAAATAAAAAAGAAGGCCACGAGATAAGATATTATGTTTATGCTCATCCGCCTAAAAAGGCTGCAGCATCTATAAATATATTCCACGAAACACACAAAACATACACAAGTGATGAGATATACATCAATAAGAAATCATAGAGAGACAAGGAGAGAGAAAGAAAGAGATACCAAAAATGGAGGTAAGTCAAGTGCTTCACATGAATGGGGCGTGGGAGAAACAAGGTATGCAAACAATTCGTTAGTTCAGGTATCAATCGAGTTTGCATAAGTACCACTTTTAATTAAGTGCTTTTTTTAATATAAAAAAATTTAGGTGAATTGAGTTCCAGAAATTCATCAAGGTTAAAGCATGCATTTAGACTTTAAATACTTAGAAAGATACTTACAAATTATTTACTAATAAAGTTTTTATATTAATAGTAGAATTTGATGCCATGATCTTACGGGTTATAAATTAAATTAATCTTTATCAATTGAACCAACTTTTGTTAGTTTAAATTGTATTTAATTTTTTAACTTGAAACATTTACCCAATATTTGATACTACTGATGATTAATCTATATTCAAAACATTGTTAGGTTTAAATAGAGATAATTTTTTTCAATCTACCATATTTGAATCATCTACTCTATGTTTTGTTTAAATGGAAAGAAAAATGAATGGTGAGATGGATAGAAGATGAAAATGAATGAACAAAAAATGTTTTCTCAATTTATGTTGAAATGAATACGAGAAAACATGAAGAGGATAGTAATGACTAGCTAATTTCACAATGACAATGACAATAATATTTATATGAAAAATATTTTCATATGCAGACCACAAGCCACTCAATCCTTGGGGTTTAGAAATTAGAAAGTATATTTTCTATCCAAAATCTCTTCACGTTTAAGAAGAAAACTTTGGAAAGAAATATGAATAGGCCCTTTTCTTCTCTTTCTCCTCTACTTTTCTTTCTTTAAATATTCAAATTACCCAAATATATGAAAAATCTATGCTGTCTTCTGTTTTCAAAAATGTTTTCTTACCATATGTTGAAAATGAATGTGAGAAAAGCATGAAGAAAATAATGACTAATTTCACAATGACAATGATATCCATGTGAAAAACATTTTCACATGTGGATTCCAAGCCATTCCTCCTCTTATATGAAACACTTTTAGAATGCATATGTTCTTTTCAAAATCTCTCCGATTTTCAAAAACGAAAAATTTGAAAAACATGTATTCCCTCTTATCCTATTTGTATGAAGCCTTCTAAAAATAATTTTTAATCTAAAATATAGGATACTTTGTAATATTTAAATAATTCTTTTTAATTTAACCCTTTCTTGATTAGTGAGAAGTTATTTAATATAGTTATATCAATATTTAAAGTTAAAGTTAAGAATGGAACTATATCTTTTTCTTATGATATCAAGGGGAAAAAAATTTCTTAAGATATGTAAAATGGTTGAAAATGTCATATAATAAAGATAGGAAGAAGTACATATGTAGGCCATATGCTTCTCCTTTTCCTCTGCTTTTCTTTTCCTTCTATTTTCTCTTATTATCTAAATATGAAAAATCTATGCCTCTCCTATTTTTTCATCCCTAGCTACTTTTTTCTTTATTTCGTCGAAACTCAAACAAATAATAATACCTTTAACTCTATTTGGTGATGGGAAAAAGCAAAAGGTGCTAACATTGGCAAAGCCAATTCGAGAAGAAGCCATAAGCAACATGTACCACAGATGCAAGCTGCCATTAACAAGAAGCTTAGTGATTGCAGATTTGGGTTGCTCTTGTGGTCCAGACACATTGTTTATGGTTTCTGAAGTAATCAAAATAGTTGAGAAGATTTGCAGAGAGCAAAACCATAAATCTGCAGAATACCAAGTCTTCTTGAATGATCTTCCAGTGAATGACTTCAACAGAATCTTCAGGTCTCTTGATAGCTTCAAAGAGAAACTCAATAAAGAATTAATGGTTTCTAGGGTTGGTCCTTATTGCTTCTTAGCAGGTGTCCTTGGGTCCTTTTATGGCAGGTTGTTCCCAACAAGAAGTCTCCATTTTGTGCGTTCCTCTTATAGTCTTCAATGGCTATCTCAGGTTTACTTATCAAATTCTTTATATTAAGCATATTCTAGGCTAGTCTATTTCATTAACATAGTTTAAGACATTAAGTTATAAGACACATTCTAAACTTTATATATTTATAATTTACTAATTAATTACTAGATGTGAGATTTTTTTTTCTAATATTTCCTTTACGGCTTAATTATACTTTTTGAATTTTACACAGGTCACAAGCCTCATCAAGTCTATAATCTTTTTTTTTTAATCTCTTGCCTTTTCTTTCACTTCTTTTGCCTGTTTTTTCTTTGTTTTTTGTCCTCTTTTTATGTGTGACAGAGAGGTCAAAAAAAGTAGCTCATAGTATCATATAAGACTATTTATATCAATTATACTTGAAGACGGTTTTCAATAAAGTAACTTAAGCCACTTGATTGATATATCTTAAATTTTATATATATATACATATATATTCATAATCTACTTTCTAATTATCAAATACATGATATTTATATTTTTTTATTCTATCACCTGGTATTTTGAGAAACATGAAGTATTATCACCTCTCACTTGTCCACACTAATCCAAACCCCCTCTAGGTGGTGAGATTTCTTTCTTGAATATTACTAAATATCTTATAAGTCTTTTCAAGGGCAATTTTAATGGCCATAAAACCTTTCTTTTTTATCATACTACGCATGAAATGAATGATCTCTTTAGCAATAATAATATTATCTAAACTAAGCTGCCCTGGGACAAAACCACATTGTTTTGGAGAAATACATTCGAAAGGACATTCTTAATTTTGTTGGCTATGATCTTATTAACCGTTTTATAAATAACATTGCATAGACTAATGGGGCAGGCAAAAGTCTCTGATAGTTTCAGGGTGATCTTTCTTAGGGAGAAGAACAATGAAGGTTTTATTCACCTCTTTAACCATGCAAGGATCATTAAAATGTTTGTAACATATTGAATGACAGATGGGCCTACCGTCTTCCATTGGGAATGATAAAATAGTGCATTGATCCCATCTAGGCCAGGGGACTTCAGGAATATAGCCTGTTCAATCTCCTTTCTTGAAGCAGGAACATTAAGCCGGTCTATCTGATCATTACATAACTTAGGACAATAAATCATACAATCAGAGATAGAAGAATTTATACCTTCTTCCCTGAACAAGCTGATGTAGAACTTTGAAGCTTCTTGTTTGATTGAGGCATCATCATACATCCAATCCCTTACTAATGTTTCAATAGCATCTTGAATTCAATTCTATCATATCAATTCGAGCACTTAGAACCCAATTTTGGGATGGTTTCAAACATCATTAAGAAAATCACATACATTATATGACTGACAGAATGAGCTTATATATATATATATATATATATATAGCTAACCCCTCCATCTCCATACTTTTTTTTTTTTTTGTGAGTAACTAATAGGGAATCATAGAAGAAGAGGAAGTGGATTCATTCAACATTCCCCAGTACACACCATCCCCATTTGAAGTTGAAGAAGAAGTAATGAAAGAAGGGTCATTCGTCATCAATCGCATTGAGGTATCTTCAGTGACTTGGATTAATGCTTACAATAATAATGACTATTGGACTGAAATGGACAGTGATCAGTTCAGTACTGTGTCTGAAGCATATGTTATACAATTATCTTGAAATAAATTACGCATCATTAAGTGGGTAGCAACTAGGAAGTTTGATTTATAGTCCATGTATATGTAATAAAGGTTAATCTTTATTATCCTCAGAATACATCCCTTTTTCTATACTCAGCCTAAGTAAAGTTCAGATTCAAGTCTTATATGTTAAAAAACAAGTAAAAAAATTATAATTTTTGCCTAAAATTTTTTAAATTATTGATTTAATTTATAAAATTTTATTTGAAACGGCTCTATCCATATAATTACTAGATATTGGAATTTAAATTAATATAACTTAAAATTCAGAGTTCAAACTTAAATCCTTTTTATTTTAAATATTGGTAGATTTTTTTTTCTTTTCTTTTCTTTTCTTTTTTTTTTTGTTTTGACGAGCAAGTATTGGTAGATTTGAAGATAGCTAAACTAGATCCTTCTAGTTTTTTTTCCCAATTTTGAATTAAGTTCTTATAGATTATTTTGTTTTAATCAAGTTCTTATAGCTTGATCAATTATATCTATTAATCCCTGGAAGTTAAAATTAATAATGAGTTATTAAATTTCCCAAAACAAAAATACTTTTAGAGCCTATAGAAAATTTGATTTAATACATCGTATATATTTTATTAATTTTTCATGAAAATTCTAGATGTATATATATTATTTAGATGACAAGCAAATTATATAAATCTTGACTGATAAAAAAATCATGTTACTAATTTTGGATTTGAATTTGGTAATTGTATTTAGAGGCACTAATTTCCTATATTATCTGAATTATTGAAATTTAAATCAATAGTTTTGAATTTATACTCTATATAAGTGATAAGTTTATCTAACTTGTTGATCTAAATTTTAATAACTTAGATAGTATGAACACTTAGTGTTAGTATTAAGTACAGTTATTAACTCTAAATTCATTAATTTTAAAGTTATATAATCTTTTAGTAAAAATATAAAAATTCTTAATTTTGGTTTTTAAAAAAGAAAGATTGTGAGATTTTAGCTTTGAGGGATTAAAAAATTTAATGAATTAAACTATAAATAATTAAAAAAAATTGCAGAAACTTACTTCGAAATTGAAAGAAACTATAAGAACTGACAGATGTATATATTTTCCTTTCTGAATTTAATCTTCCGCGAAGACTAGTATTTTATTATGATAATTAAAAATATAGTATCTCGGCGAGATAACAAAAAATACGTTAGCCTATACCAAAGCTAATACTCTGGACGATGTAGTATAATATTTATTATGTGATATATTTGTCATATTAATTTTTATAAATAATTAAATAGAGTGAGTTTATAACAATCATTTTTTGGGACGAGGGTATCTCCATTTTTTTTCCTTCCATTTCTTTCCTATCACCCTTATATCAAAATTTTAACGGTTCAAATTAAAATTTTGATAAAATTATTATTTTATTTTATATAAAGATATATAGATAAATTTAAATTATTAAAATTTAATTTAAATCATTTAAAATTATAATATTTTATTTACATATTTTATATAAAATTTAAATAATAATTTTATTGAGAATTAAATCTGAATCATTAAAAAGTTTTAATTCAAAAGTGACTAAAGAGAAATGGAGACACCCTCTTGTTTTTTTTTTTTTTTGCCCAATCACATCTTCTCCTTTTACATGGTATATATATAATAAAATAATATAATTTAATATAATTTTTGTGATCTCACTAAGTCTTTACACGTCACTTCAGAGTATTCTTGAATATTGATTTACTCCATAGAAAAACATACGGAAAAATATTGATTTAGTCCACGGAAAAGTACGGTACAGTATCTAAAGAATTTAATCTTAGTTATTATGATTATAAATATATGCTAAATATTGATTTTATTCTTTTTTAATTTATATTGGTAAATCACATATTCATCAAATTAAAAATACCATTATTTAATTAGAAAATATAAATAACATCATTTAATTAATAATTACAATTTTTTATTTCAGAGTTTGCACGAATACTTTAATTCCTTTATAACAAAATCTAGATTTTTATATATATCCTCATCTCATTTTAAATATTTGAAATTCATATGCGACCTTACCTAGACTTTAATAATATTTTTTAATAATAGACTCAAATCATATTTAATCTTGACAAAACATTAGTTTATATGTGTGTGTGTGTGTATTCATCTAAATTTAAATCTTTGAAATACTTATTAGAATGTAAAATGTATGCTAAAAAATATGTTATTTTCATTACAAAAAAAAGGTGCTAAATCTTACTTATATATATATATATATATATTGATAATTTAAGCAGGCAAATATTTCTGATACATGATTTTTTTAATTGTACCTTTACATATTTGTTTTATATTATAAATTCAACAAGCTCCTAGTAGGACAATGTAGCTTGTCAATATCTTTTCACAATCTAAATGCTACAAAAGAATCAACGGGTAGGATTTGATCAAAAAGAAAATAAATGTTCCAAAATTTGGTTATGAATCTACTTACATTTTCAATGTGCTAATTTTATTTAAATATAATCTTTAACATATTTTTTTAGGAAAATTAAAGAAAAATGATAATAAAATTCAAAGGAATTTTATGTAAATAATATTTTGATTCCTCAAAATGTCATAATTCTTCTAAAGTTTCTAGACATTTTTCTATCATTAAAGAATTAATATATAAGATCAAATTGTCTTTGACTGAAATAAAAATTTCAAGCCTTAGAACAGATACTTTGAACTCATAATTCACAAGTTTTATTTTAAAATTCATAACTTTTCTTCTTAAAATTGCAAGAATTTAACAGTAATTTATAAATTTACATTTAAAATCCTGATACATTTCAAGTATTACAAATATCAATTTTCATTTACAAATTTATTCTAAGATTTACAATTTTTTTTTGAAATTTATAAGAATTCAATATTAATTCACAAGTTTGCATTTCGAATTCTGATACTCTTCAAATGTTACAAATATTAATTGCCATTCACAAGTTTATTTTAAAATTCACAATTTTTTTCTTAAATTTGCAAGAATTCAATAGCAATTCGTAAGCTCACACGTATCTATTTTGAGGCTTGGGACTTTTGTTTCAATTAAGTGTAATTCAATTTTTTATATTAATTTCTTAATGATAAAAAAGTTTTTAGGAACTTCTGGAGAATTATAATATTTTGAGGGATTAAAATATCATTTAGATAATTTAAAAAGATTTTAATTTCATTTTCCAAAAGTTAAACAAGAAGATATTTAAACTCTTATCTAAATATAGGAAAAAAGAACTTTTATTTTTTGGGTAGAGATATAACATTTTCATCACTCATGCATAATAAATAGTGGTGTTTGGGCCAACAATTGGGGCTTCGTTTCCTGTATTTTAAATGAGAAATTCGTGGGCCTCATGGGTCTTTACTTTAGTTGGTTTTTCCGTGACCCAAACGACACCGTTTATAAGAGATCCAGTCCGGATAGTGGTGTCTAGGGTTTTAGACTCATAAATAAGCTTTCTCCAACTCAAGCCTTCAACGGCAGCAACAGGCTCTCTCGAACGGCTCCTTCCTAGGGTTCTTCCTCTGCCTCTCATCTTCATCGGAAGCCGACAAAAATGGTATTCCATCTCTCCCTCATTCTGTGTTTGTCTTTGTAAGTGCTGGAATATTCGAATCATGACTGAGCAATTCCGTATGTTTAAATTAGTTTTCCTGGAGATTAATGTCTTGGAGATTGTTGATCCTAACAAGTAGGTGGTAGCTAAAATCTGACGTTGTTTCTGCTTAGATGTTTTGTGTGACATTAACCTGCAGCTTTGTCTCTTCAGTATTTGTAGGAAGATAATTTTGAGAAACAACGCAAACATTTTTTGCAAGCTTTACGGTGGATTTGAAGCTATTATTATGTTATTTTACATCTTGGGATTAGCTTGATTTTAGTCCAGACAATCCATTGGGGGTAAAATATGTTTCTGCATTAGTTTTTGTTCTTTCTGGATTGTCTTCGTTTTAATGTGTGATAGATGCATGTAGCAAGGATACTCTGCCCATTGCATAAATAGGTGTGGGAATGGGGAGGGGGGAATCTGTATCACAGGCTGAACAAACCTGTGAAACTGAAGATAGTGTGCCAGATTCAAAACATTTTCTTTTAGTTGAGTTAGGTTGCTTTTTCCCTCCAAATATTCACATCCAATATGTGAACACGTGTTAATTCTATTATCCTGCTATTTTCCCCTTTTTTTAAGAGACATTGTTATTTTCTATTATCTCTCTGTATGACATTCTTTTGCGCTTCTGCTCATTTGTTTTCTCACCTATTGTAGACCAAGAGAACCAAGAAGGCCGGTATTGTTGGGAAATATGGTATGTTAACGTTCCTCTTATTTCAGTAGTTATGAATTTTGTGGAGAGGCTTAATTTTTTAATTAGAAAGGTTAAGAAAATTCGATTATCTAAACTTCATGGTCAATGTAGCATGCTCCAGTATTCTAGCCATTGTTGATTTAAAGTTTAATGGGGACATCTTGTTCTTCTTTCTCTCATCTATTATTATTTTGAAACAATGGAAAGTACTCTGGTTAGATTATGATTGTATGAAAGTGATCTTGAAATAAGATGCATGTATTTGGAATGACAGGCATTGAATTGTAAATAAGTTGTTGATTGGATACATCCCACATCAAAGCTGGTTTTGCATGATTTATTCATCGAATCTGATTTTTTTTTTTTACCATTGATTATTCAGTGCAAAATCTTATGTCCTTGAATTTGTGCTGAAAGCTTCATCTGTCAGATCATACATGGTTTACCTTTTATTCATCGATTCTGGTTTTGCATGATTTATTCAATTTTACTATTAAATTTTATTTTTGCACATTGTGCTGAAATCTTGATCTATCAGATCAGATAGGAATCATTCAATTTAGATTGCTTGTGGCCGGTGGTGTTGTAATGATTCAATTAGTGTTATGAATTGATTGAAACATCACCATTATTTTAATAGTGATGGCCAATTCCTATTTGAAAAATAAATAATGCCAAAATGACAGAATTACATGATTCTGTGATTCCATCTTCATCATTGATTGCAATTTTGCGGCTAGATTCAACATTGAGGAGATCATGACCTCATGCAACCCGCCTGCTAGTTATAGGCTTTTTACAGAGTTTCCCTTCATTTATTCTAATTGGATTCAATTACATTGAACTCTTCTCCTTTCCTGATTTTTCAACTATATCTTGCTTGCAATGCCGTTTTTCGTTGCATTTTTCTGATGCATGCAAAGTTGCATTTTTGTTGCGTATTATTTGGGCTGTGTTTTGCATTGTTATTTGATGTTGTATGACATGACCACTCTTGGTTGATAATTCGCATTGCAATTTGACATGCATGCTCGCTGTAGTCTGCTATTTTTATTTCCTTGGCCTGATCTTTCTTTGCTCAGCACATTTATGTTGTCATGTAACTTCTTTATCTGTGAGGTTTTATTCCTTTTACTCCTAAATTTCAGGCACCCGATATGGTGCTAGTCTTAGGAAGCAAATTAAGAAGATGGAAGTGAGTCAGCACAGCAAATACTTCTGTGAGTTCTGTGGGAAGGTATTTTTCTTCCTTTTTTTTTCATCACTTTCGTTTATCAGCTATGATGACTAGCTATATGTTGTCAAGAGAACTCTATTGACTCTTCCTTATACAGTATGCTGTTAAGAGGAAGGCTGTGGGTATATGGGGCTGCAAAGATTGTGGAAAAGTGAAAGCTGGAGGTGCTTACACATTGAAGTAAGAGTCTTTAACATTTTCTTCTATTCCATTCAATTTTATTCTTGAAATTACATTGTCAGGGCTCTGACCTGCTTCGTGTTTGTTTTTTTACAGTACTGCCAGTGCAGTGACAGTCCGTAGCACCATAAGGAGGTTGAGAGAGCAGACTGAGAGTTGAAATCATAATTTGTATTTTAATTTTGTTGCTTTCAAATCCGAGCTAAGTTTTGACGCTTGTTTAATATTTCTTTTATATCCATACTTGGTTTAGATATCGAGCAAGACAAGCTCAGTTGGCTCTGGTTTATTAAAGTATATTGCCAGTTCTACTTTAGGTTCTAGTAATTTTGAACGTGTTTCCCCTTTTGGTAACTTTTTTTGGATAATGAGCAGCCCTATCTCTGATTGAAGTCATATTATTGTTTTGTTTGGTATGGTTTTAATAACTTCACACCACTGTCACCTCTGCTCTTATGAACAATGTTATTAAATTTGCAGGTTCAACCTCAGTCCTGTTAATACATTCTTTTCGTATTTCATTTCATGTTATTTTTTTATCTTTTCAAGCAAACAATAACCCAGGCCTTAAATAGAGTTCGATTTAAGAATTGTCAGCTGTCATTTATAGAAAGTAGACAGGGATTTAAGTAAAAATGTATCTAAGTGCTTAGAGTATTTGACAGTTTGAAGTTGAAGATGGCATATGCCAGCTAAAATGGCCTAAAGTTTTTGTTCCTTTGATCAACCTCAACCTAGATAACTCAAATGTGGAGGTTGATGAAAGGATTTAGGCATAGATATGATACATGAATAGGATACGATATGTATCCAATAAAATAATATTTTTACTTTTCAAAATATAGGATATGATATGTATAGGATGCCTTAGCCTTACAAACAAACAGCATTTATTTATTTGGAAATTTGTTCATTCGGCTATTCCTATTGGTGACATCTTTCAGAAGCATCACCTTGACGCATGCACAAAATGTGTTTTTGGATGCTCAGGTATGGAAACAACTCTTTTGGAAGCTGTAACTGTGTGAGAAGTGTTTGGCTTGGGGGCACTGTTAATACATTCTAGCGAAATTGCAGATGTTGGAATAGTGAATTGGTTTGTCTACTTTTTGTAAGCTTCACAGTGACGGTCTTGAATCTTGATATCCAGTTGAAAAGCATCATATTCCTTGAATTTGATTTGGCAAAAAAGGAATTTGGCTTTCCATAATAGTAAAATTTCTGAGGCTGGCCAATATATTTTGGAATTTCATCAACAAAGTCTTTTTTGGTTTTTGTTTTTTTTCTTTTTTTTTTTGTGGGTTGAAGTGTGTAAGTGGACAGATCATAATTCTTTTTTTGTGTTTGGGCATAAGTTCAGCTTCACAGCGATTCTGCCAACTCTTTTCTCAACACGACCATTTATGGTGATGCAGAGGAATTGGAATATTAGGATGAGACAGTTCAAGTATGAGGCTGTCTTCACTATCTTGTACTTATTTCATTCAATTCTGATGTTTTCACAAGTTTTCACTAAAAACAGTTCTCAAGTACGAAACACAAACTGCTCCTTCTATTTTGTATTAGAGCTTTGCTTTTATGGATAAAAAATGCTTCTAACAATAGACTTCTCCAGTTATAGTCTATCTCTCAATTTTTTTTATTAATGATAACAATTGCAAATAAAAGTCATACAGAAAAATGAAAATCAGCAGATAAAGCATTACAATTATCTAAACTTCTCCACCATCGCTTTCAATTGCTTGTGAATCCTTCCACCCAATGACTTTTGAAAAGATTTAGCAGATGATCTAAATCAGTCCATCTCTTACTTGTTACAATAATAAGCTCCATGTCTTTAACAATGGAACTGTTCCTCTTTGCCACTGATTTTAGATATTGAGCTTATTTTAAAAGGAAAATGACAGAAAAATCTATTTAAATTATATAAATGATAGATTAGTCTCACCAAATAACATAATATCTCTGAAGTTCCAAAGAATTTTTCTGTTAGAAAATAAAAAAAAAAATGACAAATTGCCCTGAAATAAAACAAAAATTTGAAACCTAAATGTAGAACCATTCTTGTGCATTCTTCCATTTGCTTTGTCTTCTTGTTCTCCTCCTCTTCTCTTCTTTTGGTCCGTTTCTTTCTCTTTCTCCTTCTCTTTCTCGTCTGTCTGATTTCTTTTGAGTTTCCGTGCATGGGTTCCTTTATTAGCTTTGCAGTATATGGGTGAGTTTCTTCTTTTCCTTAAAAATTTCTCCTTTCATATTTGATAGTTGAAGTTGATGTGGGTTAATATACATAAATGATTGAAGTTTTCATTTTCTCTTCATAATTGAAGTCTTCATTTTTTTGATTTTCTCTGTTGTATGTAGGTATGGATATTTATTCATGGATAAATGATAAATGATATATTATTTTTAGTTGTGTTGTAAATGCATAAATTAAAGTTGTAAATAATAAATACAAAGTTATAAATAGAAGAAGAATAATTGTTGTTAGATTAAACATATTAGATCTATGATTATAATGTTTAGAAAATAAACATGTTAATGAATGGCTATTTTATTATTTCAGGTTGGCATGAGTATGGTTGATATGTTGGGATGATACTAGAAGATTCAATCTTTCATATTTTTGTCAAAAAGATTGTAGCGTATTTTGATGCAAGTTGTAGATCATGTAACTGATAACAAAACATCAAATAGTTGTCACTTTTTAAAGTTTTCTTATCATTTAAATTAATGAAAGTTGTTATTTCTTGTATTAGAGTGGTAATTCATTTTGCTGATTTAGTCAATTTACAGAGGGTACTAATAAATTACATTTCCTTATTACATTACTGTAAATTTAGGGACAAAAGTTGTTAATTTAGGAACAAAAGTTGCGAATAAAAAATTATGAATTTTCAACATCTGATACATATCAAAACCTATATATTTAGAGTTTGCAAATGACTATTGAATTGTTGTGAATTTAGAAACAAAAGTTGATAATACATGACCAAAAGTTGTGAATAGAAAGTTACGAATTTTTAACACCTAATTTATATCAAAACCTGCAAATGTGAAGTTGCGAATGGCTATTGAATTGTTGTAAATTTAAAAATAAAATTATTAATATAAGAACAAAAGTTATAAATGAAAAAAATTATAAATTTTCAACACTTAATGCATATCAAGACTCGTAGATTATGACTTGTGAATAGCTATTAAATTGTTGTAAATTTAGAAACAAAATTATTAATATATGAACAAAAATTGTGAATGAAAAGTTGCGCATTTTTTAATTTGAATAAAAGGCAAACGTGTCATTTCTTATAATTTCCTAATGACATAAATATCCATTGGAACTTTGAAAAAATTATACCATTTTGTGAGATCAATATATCATTTAGATAATTCAAAAGAATTTTATTGTGACTTTTCCTATTTTAAAATCATTGAGGAATATATGTGTACATATTTTTTGTTTCTCATGAACCTTTTCCTTTCGTCTCCCATTTTGCTTTTCTTGAGACTTGCGATATGTAACTAACTTTGTTTTTAGTATTTACCAAAGAAAAATGTAGGATACGTGCATACATATTGTGTGTGTGTGTGTGTGAATCTTATCATTTTTTTAATGTTTTAAATATTAGTTTTTTCAAATCATAAAATATTTTGAAATAAATTTTAAAAATTACAAGCTAATTTATAATCCAAAATGAAAATACTTGAAAGTGAGTGGAAACATGTATCAGTCAATAAATAAAAATATTTTTTTTTGAAAATATAAGAAATCTATTTTTTTAAAAAAATAATTTTTAATTTTAAAGGAAAATAAAAAATATAGCGATAAAAATTTTGGGGGAATGACAAATAAGGATCTCCTAAGAGGGTTAATGCCAAATTAAGAGTTTCATAAGAAAATTAAAGCCAAATTAAGATTTTTTTTTTAAGATTTTAGTACTAAACTTGAAAGGAGTATTGAATTTGAGATTTTTTTTTTTAGAGAATTTGAAACTTTAATTGTGAAGAGATCCTAACTTAGCATTTTTTTTTTGCAAGGTGGTTATCATCTCCTCTAACTTTAGTACTGATTTTTTTTTTTCTTCAAATTTTCAATTTGAAGGAAATAATAGCGTAAAAGAAAATGAATGAGAATCATTATCTCCTTAGAAACGTGAAGATTGGAATAGCTGAAATTTTAAATAATTAAAGTATATATAAAATTTAAAAATTTAAAGAAATATAATTAAACATATTGTTCATATTTATTTCTCAATCATGCTTTCAATATGATTGTTTCAAATAAAAGGATGGCTATGGGCAATAAAAAAATAGATTTGGATTTACATCAAATCTAAATTATAGATTTTTATGTATCTAACTAAGGGATTGGTTCAAATTCAAGTCCCCATTAATCTAAGTAATTATATTAGGAAAAATTAGTCATTTGACATTTCTAATTTTGACTTAGTTAAAGCTCATTTTGTTTAATGCTTATTTGGGTGCATTCATTTGGTTTAACTGTTTAAAATATTAATATATACATTTTAGAAAATAGAGTTATTTTTTGAAACTTAGCAACGATTGTTTTAATTTTCAAAAAATGTTAAGGATGGATTTCAACTAGACCAAAACCATAAGAAATAAGTTGCATCGAATTAGGTATATAGTTATAAGTTAAAATTATAAGAATGAAATGATTAAGAGCTTGTTCAGTTTTGTTCCTCTTTTTTTTTTTGAAGACTACTTTGTAAATAAATTTTTTTAACAAATTATTTTTCAAAAAAAAAAAAGTTTGATTAGGTTAATTGAAAACAACTTTAGAGTTAACAAATTGGGCCTCTAGTGATAGATGTCAATATTGCAGAATGGCCATAATTAAAAATAATTTATAATAATAAAATATAATGTGCTTTAAAAACAAAAACAGATCTACAATATTTTTATTTTTTTATATCTAAAATATTTTTTAAAAGAAATAAAATAAGAATAATTTGAAAACATTCAAATCCCAATCACTTACCTAAATAAGTTTTTTTAAAAATATAAATCAAACATGCCATAATTTTTCCATTAGTTTGATTCTATGTGTATTTTTAATTCCAACCATGAAGTTTTAAACTTTTGATTTTATCACTCGAAATTTATGAGAAACCTGGGGACTAGGGTAATTATCACTTCCTAGTTTCTACCATTATTAATCTGAAACTCCACTGTATGTGACGTGTTTCACACAATAGTAGTCTCATGGATATCTTGAAAATACCTTTGATATATTTATTTAGTGTGGTTGTATATTTTAAAACTCAAACTTAAAATTTTAAAATAAGATGATTCAACTTTCTTAATCAATCGAACCATACACTATTGTTTAAAATTTGTGTGTGTTTAAATTAAAAAATTACAATTAAGGTTAGAATTAATAGAGGTTAGGGAAAAAAATATAATGAATGCAACATGATTTATGTTTGAATACTTTTTTTTTTCAAAAGTCAGTTAGATAAATTAAAATTTATTTAACTGATTTAAGTCAAAAGCCAGTTAAGATGTTTAATGATAAAAATAAACATAAATTTGCTTGTATGTATTTTTGTGACTAATTTAATATTTTAAAAAATTAAATTTAAAAGTTAAAATAACAATTTTTTGAAAAAAGTAGATTACAAATATCAAGTACATTGATAATATATTTATTTTAATAAGATTGCTAATTATGATATTAGAAAAAATATATTAGAATAGCAATTTTTTTAATAAGGTTGCTAATTATGATGTTAGAATAAATATATTATTCATTACCATCACTTAAATGCTTTTGAAAATGAGATAAAAATGTTTCTTTAGGGTAGTTATCAAATGAATAAACATTTATTTTAACTCCATAATCAGTAATCTTGCATTATTAAATCAAACAAATAATTAAGTAGATGAATATGATCGAATATGAAAGCAAATATTGAGTATGAAAGGATTCAAATCCACCCATCACCGTTTACATGAAGGACAAGTGTCAAAGGTGATATTATACATATGTGTGTGTATTAAAGAGAGGAGGGGGGGGCGTGGGGAAGGAAACTCAACGCGCTTTAACTTCAAAAGCTAGGAATTTTAGCTTCATCTTAAATGAACTTTTGAGGTCAAAAGCTCTTCAAAATTTTTTTTACTATCCAAACATATCTAGATCATTTTAAATGAGCATTTCACATTTAAACTGAGGTTGGGAACACCCAAACCTCAATTGAGAAGTTCTCCAAACACCCACTAAACTTTAAAGTCAACAAGTCCCAACTAAGTTTTCTGTGCGAGTTTTGGCTAATACATACATACATACATATATATGTATTATGTATATGTATTGCGAGTCTAAATCTAAAGGTCTCCTGGCAATTTATTCCATATGAAGGGGAAAAAAAATCAATTTAAAACCTTAAAGGGAGCAAATGCAAAATCATTTTAAACCAGCAGCTGTTATATCATGCTTTTGTGAATTGACCCACTAAAGATTGTTGTGCTGTGATTACGTGTTAGTTCTGAAATCCAAGTGTAAAGATTGAAATTAACCAATGACTGCTAAACTCTAGAAGCTGTCAAATTCAAATGAAATAAAGGATCATGGACGACGTGTAAAATATGCAAATTGTTGGGTCTTTAGACGTAAATACTAAAACTCTTATAGTTTTCAGCAGGCGGTCCTTATCTATACTAGAATCATGGTCTGGCCATTGGTCCCACGCAAGTCGCAAAACATGCATTTTCAAAATGTTGATTGTAACCATGTCCCAAAATCTTAAAGTTTTTTACCTGAATATCTTGAATGACCACCCACCATAGTCAATCTTTCTTTGAAAAAAAAAAAAAAAAAATCCTCCACGCATTCCTCCAGCAATAAATTCTTCCTTCATATATAAGGCACTTCCAATTATTTTACCTTTTTTTTTTTTTGGTTTTTTTCTGTTAGAGCTTGCAGTTAACTTATTAAATGTCTTAAATAGGGAAAAAAATTCAGCTTTACCTCTATTAAAAATAGAAAGAGATATAAAGTTCTCTCCTCCATCCCAAATTATAAGACACTTTTAGACAAAATCTCATATATTGATAAACTTCTTTACAATACGCTTAACAACCTTATTATTTCAAAATAAAATATAAATTTTTAAAAATACCCATCATTTATACATTGAAAAAAGAAGGACAGAAATTAATTATAAAGAGAAAAAGGATACAACAACAATGACAAGCTTTATCCCCTAGGTGGAGTTGGCTACATAGATTATATAACGCTATTATATTCTATCATTTATTAAATTTTTAGAAATATTATTAATTAAAAGTTCTTGTTCAACAACCTTTAAAGTGTTCTCTTCAGTTTCTTCTACCCTTTTTGATAAGGTTCAAAGTCATCTGTTCTACTTTCCTTATAGGTGCCTCCCGTAATCTTCTTTTACATGTTCAAGCACCACCTTAAATAATTTTCTATCATTTTTTTTCAATAGATGTCCACTCACTTTTTTTTGTATTCGCTTATTTTAAATTTTGTCATTTAAAATTTTATCTTTACGCATACATCCACACATCCATCTCAACATTTTGATCTATACTACTTCAATTTTATGCTCTTGCTGTCTCATCAAAACCTAATATTTACCATATAAAATGTTGGTCTTATAACAGTTCAATAAAACTTTTCTTTAAACTTAAAGAAAAAAAATATCCTATATTAAAATTAATACATTTAATAAAATCTTAATTTATTCAAAATATTTTATATTTTGGAACAAAAAAAAGACCCCTTAAAAATGTCCTATAATTTAGAATGAAGGGAGTATAATGTATATGATGAGTCTTAAAAAAATTTCAATAGAAATAAAATTAAAAAATGATAATAAATAAGCCTCCATATGTCTTATATAAAGATTAAAGGCTTTTTCTAGAAAGTGACTTGAGTATTTCAATGAAACTAGGAGCCAGGCTTCCACTAAGGTTTCTATTTTTTTTTGTTTTTTGGTTTTGTCCTTTCCAAATACACACAAAAGAAGTTTATTTTATGTGTATTTGGGTGTAAAAGGAGCATTAGGTAATGTTTGATACGCAAAAAGGGGGAAAAAAAAGACAAATGTACCTTAAAAAAGATGGGATAAATGCATTTCCCATTCTAGAAAATACTTTTCTTGAATTAGACTCGGAGACAATCTCAATCCAGATGTTTCTAATGCTAAACTTCACTTGTCAATGAAGAACTTCAAGGGTGAAGCATCATTGCCTCAATCGTAGAACTAGCGGAAACAAACAAATTGGGAAAATGGGGACTTTATTGAGACGTTTTTCTCCTATTATTACAAGCACACCATCATTACAACAGAAGCTACGTAAATATTTCACCGGTTTACCAGAACTTACATCTACATTAATATACAAAAATGAAGTAAACATGGTAAAGGAAATAAAAGAGAGAGAGAGAGAGAGAGAGAGAGAGAGAGAGAGATAGATTTTAATCAAACGGTCATGATCATCAGCCTCCCTCTCTATACATGCAAGTAATCAGATTTCAAGGAAAGCAAAATGCCAATGAGATTATGAGAGTGCAGTAAAACTAGAGTAGTCAGCCAGCCACCATCCTCTCCCATAATCTCAAGCCTCTTTGACTAATACCGAAGCAGCAGGAATTAACAGTCTCACCTGACAGGAATTTGGAGGCTCTCATTGTCAGCGTTATGCTGCATTTGGTTTTGCACAGCCTTAACAGCAGCTACTCTGGCGGCATTGGCCGCTCGATTAGCTGCTGCGACAGCTCTGTTCACTCTTTCATCTACTTTGGCCACATCGTAGGCCTTTTCCGCTGCTCGTCGAGCCTCCTGTTTGTTCAACAGAACGACAATATCAGCTGTGAAAGCAATAATGACTGATATTAACGAGCAAAAGTTCATTACTCTCTCTCTCTCTCTCTCTAGCTATATATATATATATATGCCAATCTATAAATCATCAATGTATGATAAAATTTTTAGCAAGCTATACTATTATAGCACCATTCATAAGCCATGAATGATGCCACTCATTCTTTTTGAATTAGAGGAACAGGCACTAACAGCCTGAAAATTACAGGCGAGATTGAACCCAACCTCCCACTTATAGGAAACTTACATGCCACTAAGCTACAGTATCAGAGTAAAAGGACCTCCCATTCATTCTACAGAAGTAAAATCACCCAGACTATTCATGATTCAATCTATAGAATTATCCCACCATATTCACAGAATCACAGTAGCCAGCAACCAAATCACTCAGACTGATAAATGTGGGCCATGTAGACAAGAAAGAAATGATTCTAAATCATTTTTTTTTTATTTAATTGTAACTGACTAAGGAACATTTAGCAATTAAGTAAAATGAAAACAAATTATTAACAAACTATGACCTGCACTGCATTGAGCACTTTGGAATGATTTACACCAACAGGAGATACGGGATAGTTGGGGTTTTGTGTACTTGGAACGTCAAGAACTCCATTTTGCCAGTAACCAGATTGGCTTTCTCCATTTCTAAATGTATACATTCCAAGTCCTTGCCTCCTACCCTCATGCCAGGCTCCTTCATACCGATGCCCATTTGCAAAACGATATACCCCAAATCCATGCATCTTGTCAGCAAAGTATTCACCAGCATATGTGTCCCCATTTCTAACCCAAGAAAAAAAAAACGAATAAATTCCAACCGAATATTAGATAGATATAGATATATGATTCAATTAAAAAACAAAGCACTTGTGCATTACTTAAAAGAGAAGCAATCACGAATATATGAGAAATCAGAATGAGATATTCATGTGGGCACAAATATTCAATTAAATGCATGTACAGGATCCAACTCACTCATACTGACTAAAAGGAGTGAGTTGCACTCTTTTTACCAGAAAAGAGCAATTGATATCTGTGTAGTATCTAACAAAGTAAAAGATTTGCTCATTTTGTATTCTGCATACTAACGATTTCAATAGAGGTAGACTATGAGAAAAAAAATCATCAACGCTTAACATATTGCAAAAAGACAGAAAATCCATCTAATGGTGGAGTAAAAGGCTGAAAAATTGTCTATCATAGATATCATAATCTCAAATATAACAAGCCCACAGGATAGTTGAGTCATTTCAATTAGAACTTGCACAGTTATGGAAATCCTTTCAATTTAGGTCAGCTGCATAAGAGTTATACAGAAGTTACATTCAAGCTTTGGGTTATATGCAATGACCTTTGAAACTGAACTAGAACGATGCATAACAAAATGTGCTAGAGAAAATCTTTTTCAAATTCACCAGCCCTGAAATCTTTCCGCATCCAAAATTAAACCTTTAATCAAGTGCAGTGCCAACCTTAGCTATCACTTAAGAACAGAATATTATCAACAAGTATGGATAACAAGGATGGGAATAATAGAAATGTAATACCAGTGAAGAAATTATTTGATGTGCTACTGAGAAGCATAATTATAGGGAAATAGAATAGCCTTGCCTTTCCTCAATTTCTGCTTTTCTCCATTTCCTCTAAAAGTTGGCCAACAAAACAGTCATGACATCAATAGCAGCTGACCTGCTTTATTTTCCTCCATCATTCTTTTCATCTCTCTCTCTAGATCTTAATATTCATCTATGTCCCTTCCCCAATTGGGAACTCTCACCAAACCAACCCCCTTTTTTTCTTCCCTTATGGTCATCATTGAGTAAAAAAAAAAAAAATGAATTTGTTTCATCCAACATACTGTTTCAGTGTGCCACAATATAATTCCCCCTTGCTGACCATTCTCCAGGCTAACGATGAAATTTCTTGTAAGACAGCATTGCCTTCTTCCAGTTTATCAAACATTCTGCTGAAGCTTTATAAATTTCATATCCAAGTTCATTCATCCATAAAGGATATGTTTTGGACTGAATTGCTTGCAGGGTTTCATTGTTAGCCTAGATATAAGGATTACCAGATGTTAGATTAAAGATTCAATTGAATTGCTTTTCCCTAATGGCAATATATATTTATTTTCACTATAAATATTTATTGGTTGCATATCACAGTATCCACCTTTCTTCCTCATACATCAATATTTCAAATACCCAAAGGAAGTATCAATACCAAGCTACTTTTATTGATTATTTGCATTCCTTTATTCAGTTCTCCACCAGCCAACGCAATATTTTTGCTAGATAGGATCCTAGTGTTCACCATCTCCTTCCCTTTTGAAGTACCTGGGCTATATCTTTTCATCTTCCTGTCCTCCAGGTGAGAATGGTTGCTGAGTCTACAAAAGGCAAAAAAAAAAAAAAAATCTGCCATGTCTTTGGTGATGACTGATTATTTAATCCAACCAGTTTCCCAAAAGGCCATCCGTTGTACTTGAGGAGGGAGGAGAGAAAGAAAACAAAAGACTGAAGGATAGAAGGTGAGAACGAATTAGACGGAGAGGGGAAAAAACTTGTGGACTTATGATTGAGGAAAGAAGAGAGAAGAAGATAGATGAGAGAGAGAGAGAGATATTAAAAGTCAAGTGAAGACACTGCTAGGGTCAAAGTTTGTTTATACACCATATAAGCTCCGCTACTCAACTCTAAAACTATTTGTTGAGTTGATGATGGAGCTGGTGATTCTGAAATTGTCAATTCCCAAGACCTATGTAGACAATCTAGGAAGGAAAGTGATTTAGAGAAGACAACACTAGCAGCAAAGAGATTTATCCCGTGGTTTATAACTGAAAGATTAAAATGGCAAAAGACAAGTCAGGTTAGGTGTGGCCAAAGGCCAGAGGTATGACTAGTGTTGGTAGGAGTAATGACTAGTTTTTGGCTGTTCAAATCTTTCCTCTGTCCAGAGGGTGGGGCATGGAGTCTTTTAGAAATATAGTGAGGATTGGGAGAGTTCTAGCCTCTTGAATGCTAGAAGCATTGCCTTGTATGTGTGTATTTTGTTCTGTTCTTATATCTCTTTCACTATTGTGTGTTTGTAACCTCTGTATTAGGATTTATGAGGGATAGGGGATTGGCTTCAATCATTATTTCCTTTGTAATCTGACTCAGTTAGTCAATAAGAGTATTATCCATCACAAGTTATTTCCATTATCTTCCTGTCTATTTTGGGTTTTCATCCGCTAATTGCTCATTAGAGTGAAGGCTCTATCAATTGACAATTTAGATTAAAAATGAAACTATTTGAAAGTTAAGGGACCAATTTGAAACAAAAAAAAATGGTAAGAAACCAAATTAAAACAAATAATTAACTGAAAGGACTAAAATATCAATTAAGCCTACAACACTTTGTTCATCTCTTCACTTATATTCTCACGCAGCAGTGTCCCGTTGATTAATTTATTGATCCCAGTAATGCAAAGTGAGAATAAATAGTGGAATAACAACCCCTTTACATATATTGTACCCTATCCTTGACCAATGCTACAACATTGTTCCTTCCATTTGATTCCAGTTCTACTTAACCCAATATGTTCCCAAACAATATTTTTCTTCTCAGCTTCTACCTATCTTGACAAGTTCTGAGCCGATTATCTACAAGTACCTTTCTTCTATGATTCAGACACGCTTGTTACTTGCGGATTCAAAATGTGGGATAATCATGTACTTCGCATAAGCAAAGATTCTGAACCAATCATGCGCTTATGCCCACTTGTTTTATGTAAAAAAACAGGATTCACACATTTATTGTAACTTGGAAGACAATTAAGATATGATGCAATAGACATGTCTTTCTGTAAATTAGCTTAGCAGTTCTAGGCTTTACAAAAAAAGCCACAACCTCTTCATTTCTTCATTCTTTGTCATCTTTCAAAAGAAACAGCAGCAATTATACTGTGACCAAGCTAAATATAGCAGAATGAAACCAAATTCTAACAGTTTATAAGAACTCTACATATCATAATTAGAAATCCATGTAATCCCTTGCTTAAAGTTTACCTGAAATGGTAGTGGCCAAGCCCATGCTTCACGCCCCATTTGAATTCCCCCACATATCGACTGCCATCCTCGCAAGTGTGAACTCCACAGCCATGACTCTGTCCACTGGACCACTCCCCAGCATAGACGTCCCCTGTATAAAACCTGTACACTCCAAAACCTTGTCTAAGGCCTTGCCTATACTGCCCACGATAGCGACTACCCCTGGCCCACGTTTCTACTCCATATCCATCATACTGGCCATCAACCCAATCCCCCTCATACCTCCCACTCATATTATAGTAATACACCCCACTTCCAGAACACTTCCCCTTGTGAAACTCCCCTTCATAGACGTCGCCGTTGCTGTAGACCTGAACCCAACATCCCGAATTCACTATTTTCTCCGATTTTTGACGCGACCCAATCGTCCAAAACACAGGCAACGACGACCTAGATTTGGCGGAAGACGATTTCAACTTAATTGGGAACGAGCGCGAAAGAAACAGCCGAATTGATGGCAGACGAGGAAGAGCAAGATTGAGCGAGAACAAGAGCGCGCAGGAGAACGCAAACGCAGAAAGGAAATCGAGAATGAAGGAATGACTAGGGTGAGAGAGAAGGAAGTAAAAGAACGGAAGAGACAACAACAAGACAACACGGAAATGAACTCGCAGGCGGCGAACGTGCTTAAGGCGGCGGATGAGTCGAAACGCGCGCTTCGTGCGGCGATTGAGATAGAAACTAACGACGATTTGGGGGACTTGAATTCAGGGTTTGCGGCGGTGGGGAATCGGTACAGGGTAGGAGATTTTGAAAGAGACGACGAGGCCTGGGTCAACAGAGGTCTTTTGTAGGGTGCAGTAGAAGATTGAATTTGAGGATTCTCGTTGAGGAATTGAGCGAAAAGTTGGTGGGGTTGATGATGGTATTTCTGGTGAACCAAAGAAGGATTGAAATCGAAAGAAATGCCGATGCTTTCTTTACCGATCTGAACTTCAGATTTCTTCTGATGCATTACATCACAAAAGGATCGAATTCGCTGCCTCTGTGAATCCAAATTGCTAGCTTTCTGTCTCAAGCTTGAACGAAGTCGTGTTTCTTGATGTATGGTAGGAATAGCGAGTGTGTGTCGGGAAATCAATGGAGTGTGCGTGCGAGAAGTTCATGGGAAGCAAATCAATTTACGAAAGAGAAGAAAGAGGCCAAGTTGAAGGAAGAGAAGCGAGCCAGAATGGGAGATAGAGAAAGCGTCAAAGCGAAACCGGCTCTCGCGAGGGATTAAAGAATTTGCAATTTGAAATTATTGAAACTAAATACCTCTTGACGTTAACTACAAAGTGCCTTGACTATGAAGAAAATTTATTAACTATTAAATTGATAAAAATTTGATTCATAATACATGAAATTAAATACCGTGCTCGATTCAACAATATTTTTTAAATATAATAAAATATTAATAAATTAACTTACCTAGACTAGATTTAAAAATATTGCGATTATTAGGATCGAATCATAAATTTATAAGTATAATAATGAAACTAAAAATCAAGTAAAAATATAGGAACTGACTTCTTTAAAATAAAAAAAAAACATATTATAAAGAGATAAAAATATAGTAATAAAATAATGGAAATTATTTCTTCTCTTTTATTGTTGTTTTTTTTACTCCTTATGTGATAACGCCTTCTTCATGTCAAAATAGAGGGCCCAGACTCCATTATTATTATAATTTTTGAAGAGATAGACTTCGTCACTCTATTTTTTTTTTTTTTTAAGCCTCCCTCAGCCTCCATTAATTTTTTATTACTACAGCATATTTAATTTTAAATTTATCCTAACTGTTGGCAAGCCGTCCATTGCTTATGTGCCGAGTGTCGTTGACATAAACAACATATAGTATTTGATAAATCAGAAGAAATACTTGTTTTCAAGGGCGCAGCCAGAAAAATATTTTAAGGGGAGCACGATGATAAAGCATACTCCCCCTCTTTTCATTTATAGAAAAATTATTACTTTTAATTTTTGTTTTTGTATAAATAAAATTATATTTTTTAATAAGTATTTATTACAAACATTCTAAACTTTTTTTATAATTCTATCATTTATAATTATAAGAGACAATTAATAAAGACTTAATTAACACAATTAATAAAAGATATTATTGTCTAATTCTTTTATTTATAGTTAATTGATTTCCTTAAGCTATGTAATAAAGTTTTTTTATCATATAAATAGAAATTGAGGGAGTATATGATAGTTAAAATAAAATCAAATATATATATATATATATCATTGATATGGCATAAATATTTTAACATACATATTTATATTTAATTTTTAAATATATAAGTTTTGCTCATTGATTTTTTATATAAAAATTATTAAGTATCTTATCTATGATAAATTTTTTAACAATTTTTTCTCTATATAAACTATCATTAAATTAATAAAAATCTCGTCGTCCCTATAACCATTGAATTATTTAAATATATAATTATTATTTGATTATTTCAATTGATAATTGAGATGAATAAACACACCATCACAATAATGACGTTCAATTATCACGAAATCTTTATATCAATTATATCTTTTTATTGTAAAGCTTGACAAAATTCGTTGGTAATAATTATCGTAATTTCTTTCATAAAATTTAAAATGAATATAAGATCAAGTGATATCAATATTTTAATTAATAGCATGTGTAGCATTATCTTATTAAAAATAAGTAGATTCTATGATATTTGTATTTTTGAACTACTAAAACAGTTGTGCTACACATACTTGAAAGACTACGCCTAGAATGAAATGAAAATTTTACTTGACATCTCAAGACTTCTATAATATATCAATTTAGGAGGCTAAAGATATATAACTATAATATTTAACTGAGAAAAAAATTAAAAAGTTAGGGAGGCTAAATCCTCCTGTCTCTATCCTTGATTGCCTTGGCTTAAATAAAAGAACTCCAGTAATTTAAATTAAATATAAATTAACAAAATTAAAATAATTTTTAATGCTTAATTATACATAATTCTCTCACACTATTAGTTATGTGCAATAACCTCATGATATTTGCAACTTTACTATGAATCTCCATAACTGAAAAGAGAAAGATTACGCAAAAAATAAAGCTTAGGAGGTGAATTTGATAGGCTGGGTGTTCTCACCATCACCTTCTTCGTCTCTTTTACTAGCTAAGGATGTCATGAACTGCAGATCCTCTTCACACTGGTGCGAACCTTCCATGTCTGTGATCATGTAACATTGGCCAATTGTCGCTGTTTTCTTTGATGGTTTTGCTGTTTGTTTTTTTGCTTTCACTGATGTTGCTTAAGGCTTTCCATTGTTGGATTTCATCTTTTCTGTGAACGTCTTTCATTGAATGAATGCTTCGCATGTTCCAACCCCCCCCCCAAAAGAAAGATTTCACTGTTAATGATATATTATGTTCCTCTAATGAAAAAATAAACTAATTGATGAAATGGGGTTTTTTTATAAATTTAAAAGTTTAGGGTTGTTTGTTTATATAAAAAAATATTTTTTGACCATTCATTTCAAACCATTAAGGCAGTAATTTGCACACATGGTTCAGAGTTTAGGTTAGTTTCGTATAAATATAATTTAGCCTTCTAGTTTTTACATATTTTTTTATTAATTTAATTAATAAATATATTATTATATTCTTTTAATTAAAATAAAGACCAAAATCAATTAGCTCCATTGTTAACTTAACTGGAAAAGGTGTACGAGAAATTTGTCAAATTTCTGACTTTATCCTACAAATTTCAAGATGAGTTGAGTTAGTCTAGATTTTTGAAGTATGATCCTTCAGCTTCAAGGGCTTATTTCGTAGAAAAAGAAAAAGAAAAGGAAGTGTAAAAATGGCTCAAGGGGTAGAATAACTCTCAATTTAATGGAGTTGGCTTCCCTCCATTCCAATGGAGGAAACTCTATATATCTAAGCTGTTGCATTAGATTTGATGATTTATATATAAGAGTTTTAAAAGTACAAGTTAATATGTACCATTAAAACTTAATTTGAATGGTTCATATTTGCCATGCATGTGTAGTGGAGGGAAAATGTAGTGGATTGGAACTATGTCCCAAGTTAATGTGGACATTAGTTGAAGCCTATGATGAAATAAGTAAACTTGCCTATGTCATCCAGGGAAAGCAAATGTCATGACAAATGCTTTATGTAGGAGGAGTTTACATGCAGCACAATTGGTGATGAAAGAGTCAAGTCTAATTGAGAGTTTACAAAGCACATGAGTAGATGTTTCACTATTGATTTTCATGCCATTACAAGCTGCGGGGATTTAAAATGAATTTTGCAGGATGAATTCTTAATTGGAAAGAGAGAAGATGTTGAGGAAGAGCATAATATAGAGTTTGCAGTGATAGACGATAGGTATTTAAAGTATCAAGAAAGAATGTGTGTCCTTGATGATAGTGAAATCAAGAGCCTTATTTTGAGTGAGATGCCAATGAGCAAATATACCATACATTCTAGTACCACCAAAATGAACCAAGGTACAAAGAAGCAATAGTGGTGCCCAAGAATGAAGAAAGAAGTCACTGAGTATATAGCTTAGTGCTTGCTTATTAGAAGGTTAATTTTGAACAAAAGAGCCCACCTGGGTTGTCACTACCATTAGAGATCCCAAAGTGTAAATGGGATAATATTTCCATGGATTTCATCATAGGTTTGCCTTAGACATTGTTGAGTCATGATGTAATTTAGGTAATAGTCTTTAGATTGACAAAATCAGCACACTTTTTACTTATACAAACCAATTACTCACTGGAGAAATTTGCTAAAATCTATATTAGGGAGATCGTCAGATCACATGGTGTGTAAGAAAGTATAGTATCAAATTGAGATTCGAGATTCACATCAAAGTTTTAAGGGCATTACAAAAGGCCATAGGTGCATGAAGTTGAAATTTAGTATGACTTATCACCATCAAACGGATGGATAGACTGAAGGGACCATCAAAACTTTAAAGGATATTATGAGCTTGAGCTATCAATCAATAAATAGGATGACCGTTTACCCCTTGTGAGATTTGTGTGCAACAATAGCTATCATGCTAGCATATAGATGGCTCCATATGAAGCATTGTATTGCAAGAAGTTTTGATTACCTCTATGTGCAACATCCTAGATTTGTATTCTGGGAATTTCTAATGCTTATAAGGGTAAATTGGTCAAATTAGATAAATTATTATTTGATAGTGTTTTTGAGAGGCTAATGTAGCTAATGGATCATTGAACAGCCTTAAAAGAGGGCTAGATCAAAGTTCAAGTGTGCCATAGCACGGAGAAAGGGGCCAAAAATATGTCTAGGCATCTTTGTGCTATGCGTCGTGGCACATGTGCAGAAATCTACATTTATCAGTTCATGAAATTAAACAAAAAATGAGAAATGGGATAGAGTAAAAATGAAAGATGACAGAGGACAAACTTGTGGCTACTAGGCCACCACTTTTCGACCAATTTAGAAGCATTTGGGAGCTTAATTGTGTTGTCGAGTAAGTTTTCTGTCCTCCTCCTTCCTCCCATATTCAAATATTTTGACATTTGTGGTATTTTGGGGCCGTGATTTCATTGTTCTTGGGTAATGGCTAAACCCATTGACTTAAATAAAGTCTTGAAGAGTTAAATCAAGCCTCTAAACCTAGATTTATGGATTTTATAGTGATTTGAAATTTTCAGGTAAGGTTTAGATGAACCGAAATTGGGAAATTAAGAACAATATAGGTAATGAAATGGTGTTATTTAAGTGTTTGGGTGTTAAATAGAATTAGTGAAGTGTGTTGGAAGAATTATTAGGGATAAATTAATATTTTAGATATAGTAGACACCAAAATTTGTGTTATAATTAAGGTAATTAGTGTGTGGATTGACAATTAAGGGTTTAATCTTGTAGATTAGCTATTAGTCCAAACTTGTGGTGGTAGTAGACACGTGTGGAGGCATTGTTTAACCATGATAATCCTTTTAGTGATTAAAAGGTTGAGGTAATTAATTGTCTAAGCTCCCTATTTGTGTGTTTGGATAGTTGTGTAAATGCTTTTAAAACTAATGTTCTTGTTTTGTGCTAGTATAGTACTAATATAAAATGTTTATGGTTTAGAAACTATGTAAAGTGGAATAGCAACTTATGTTTTAGTGTTGTGGTTTTTATTGCTCTCTCTGCAAGTACACACAGTCATAGCAAGTAATAAAGTAACAGTAAAATATCATTTCTTCAGAGATTTGTTTCAAAGTAGTGATCAAACAAAAGATTAAGCAAATTGAATCAAGTTAAGCTAAAACATAACTAGGTAAAGGTTGATTTAGAAAAATAAATTAACACTAGTAAATAAAGAAAAGCAATTGATTCACACACTTCAAACACAAATTAGGACCTAGGATTATTTATTCCCCTTAACATTTCATAACACCAAAATTACCTCATCTCATAAATGCTTTTAATGAAAATAAGTGCTAATAATAGGGTCTAAAAATGCTCGAACAAGCTCTCTTAAGTCATGAACAAGTGTTTAGTTAAATTAATTTCCTATTTCTTATTACAATTAATAAAACTCAATTTTAAACACCAACCCTAATGTGGCTATACAAGGCTAGCAAGTATCTCTCTATCTTACTAGTAAGACTATCCATTTAACATGGAAATATCAAGTTCTTATACTATTTTACCTAAGTTCTACACTCAACCTAATCCTCTCAAGTATTAATTAAGTGAACTAACATTTAAATGGTGGCCAATCACTTAGAAGCATGAAGGAAAGAGTAAAAAAATGCATATATATCATTAATCATAAAAAAGAGGAGGAACTAATGTTAATCTATACAAGGGCTCAAAATAATCCTAAAGCAAAGAGTTTAACTATTCATAAACATCAAAAAAGCCACAAATACATGAGTTATTCACAGCCATGACAAGATTACAAGAAGAGAAATGGAGAAGAAACAAAAGAAACCAAAGAAATGGAGCTTTAAATCTCTTCAAAGCTTAACTCTTGGACCCAACTCATTCAAAACTCAAATCCCAGCACAACAAAGCTCCTAAAGTGTCTTCAAGTGTGTACAATGACTTTTGGATCGAGCTCTTTGCATATAAGTGTCCTACCCAACTAATTTTGGATTAATAAAATGCAGCGTTTTTTGATAGCAGCAAAGATCATGAGCAAAAGTCATCACTTTAGAAGTTTTATATTGTTTTTACAGCTAACAAAAATTTTCACTTTACACATGATTTCTTCATCCGAAAGCCTTCCAAAAATATCAACAAAGCTCCAAAAATGCTTATATTCAAATCTTAAACTAAAATAACACAAAATTAAGCCAAAATATTAAATCAAAAAGTTAAGAATACAAACCCAAAATAAAATGCACATTTTCATAATTTGGGTAATGAAAATATATACAATTGAGCCAGAATGGATTAGAATCTAAGGAAAATGTGATAAAATGACATGAAATTCTAGATGTTAACATTTTTTGGAATGCTAAATGCTATTTTAAATATAATCATTTGCAAAACTTTATGGCTTTAAGGAGAACAGAGTATTTGTGTGAAAAATTAATGTTCTGGCTAGGTGTTGATCATTGAGCATATTTTAGCACGATCATACATTGTGAAAGAGTAAGAGTTTAGTGTTTAGCTGGGGACATTATTGGAAATTCATATCATATGTTGACAACATAAAGGCCTCATTACTCAGTATTATATTGTTTAGAAGTCTCAGTATTACATAAGGTAGATTGGCATTGACACTTCTAGTATTCATAGACAAGGAGAATCTGTGGTCTATAGTAGATAAAGGCTCTCTTGGTCGAGGTTGCCCCCTACTTATGGTGAGTTTGGATTAGTTCAATCACATGGGCTTAGTACTATCGAGTTGTTAACCCATAGATTCAGTCTGAAGACATAAGGAGGGTGTAAGGTGGGTATGTTAATTATGCATCATACTATAATCATGTGTGGATATATGAATTGTTATATGTTATAATGCCACTCTCATATACACACTATCCATTCTCACACACAATTAGTTTAATTAGACTATTTGGTGATTGAGTCTTCAACTCATCCAGCAGTTCTATTTCTTAGGTAAAGGCTCCAATGGGGGCAAGGGAAAGGTAAGTGCAACCAAACATCGAGGGGACTAGTCAGTAATTGTATATCATTCTCATTTATTTTGGCATTGTAACGAATTGCATATGCATATGCCAACTTAAGAGAAACATATGTCATTGGTGTGAGTACTTACATGCACTATTATACTGTAGGGTTTCTCAGCCTGGAATGTTGTAATTGTATTGTAATAGTTGTGAGAGGTTGAGATACTAATACAAGTATTAGTTTTTAATAGATTCATATACTTGTTTGGTCATTTGAAATATTATTGTCTATTTTACCCCTAGTGGAATTTTATGTTAAATATAGGGTTTTAGTAGCCAAAACTTGTGTAGAATGTTATTTGTGGTGATTTAAATGTATGCCACTAGTTGTTTGTGATCTATTAGAGTTGGTTCAATTGGTTCCACAGTTGTTGGCACTTAGTTTGGGAGTTTGGACACCATGGTAGTGGTTTTAGAAAGAAAATGTGTGATTTTAGATTTAGGTATCTAAATTTTGTTTAATCTAATCTAATGTTTGGGGGTGAGACTGATGTCAATAGCTAGGTGGTTCTAAGAGCTATGTGTGGACGTTTGAATTACTTAAATTAGACATCAGACAACAAAATGGCGTGATCTAAAATTTAGCTTGAAAAACTATCATAATAGTAGTTTACTGTCATAACAGTGGACGCGCGCTGCAGCGTATTGTGCCATCTCTGGAAGAATTCTCTAGATTTCATGATATGTTTATGCGATGCGATGATTCCATGCTTCCATTGTTTTATGTACTTGGTTTTAAAATATAGTTTAAGCCAAATGATCTTTTTAAAAGGTTTTCTTAGGATCCCTACTTCTTAATATTCTTTTAACCCTTAGATTATGATAATTACTTTTATTAGGTTGGGAAAATCTTAGTTATCATAATAGTATTCCATATTTAGTGTTCTGTGTGTTTGATAATGTCAAGGACGACGTTATACTATGACATCCCAAAATTTAAATCAAGGGTGAAATTATTAATTAATTAGTTAATTAGGTATTAATATTGGGGTTTAGATGGCCTTTTGGGCCTATTAGACCTTATAAGAAAGTTAAAATAAGGCCTTATAGGGTTTTGGGGCCTTAATTTTTGGGTTTTAAAGAAGATGTCTTTTTTTTGGCCATCTATTGAGTCAAACAATGCCATGCCTTGTGACAAATATTGTGTAAATTCTAAACCTAAATATGCTACTTAAAATGCAAAACAAAAGTTATTTTGAGGGAGATTTGAGTGAAAGACAATGGTATTCTGTTAAGGTTTTGTTTAAAAGCATATTTGGAGTGTTTTAGAGCCTCTAGATATTTAGGTAAGCCTTAAATACTTTTCTTCTACCCTTGTTAGTGCATTTTCTATTATTTTGGGTTTGAGAAGTCAATACCCGAACTTATGGTTAAGCTACAACTACTCTAATGACTCTAATGGAGTTTAGGGATATATTTAATGCTTTTACACTTTACTTTTGGTGGTTGGCAAGTTTGAATGCTATTAATAAGGTGTTTAGAGTTAATTAATATATTAATAAGTAAGTTTAAGCTAATGAGTGTAGTTAGCAATGATTATTAAGCTTATTGGGAGCTAAATAAACTAATAGAAGTCAATGTTGGGTCTAGTTATGCTTAATCATACTTATTGATGGGTTTAGGCCTTAATTATGATTAAGGGTTAATTATTGATGATTAGTTAGTAATCATATTTTATAACATTGCATGTAGAGCATTGTGTTCTAGAGCTTAAGTTGATTGGAAACTCTCTTAAAAATCTAAAGTTACACTCTTAGGGTGGTAAACCTAGGAGTCAAGATGACCAAGAATTTAATTATTGTACATCATAGGTTTGCAACTACAAATTATGTTATGTTTTCATTGGCCTAAAACGAGTGTTATGGACTAGTTAGTTGAGATGTTTTTTAATATTACTAACAACTTATGGATGTGGCATGGGTCAAGCACGATCCTCAACATCACCAATCCTAACTGATAGTATGGGTCAGGAACTTATAACACCCTAAAATTTGAGTAAAGGGAACTTATAGTCTAAGAGTAAGTGTAGAGCTTTTGGTAGGGCAACTCCTTATAATTGAAGAGCGACACTAATTCAGTCATGTGATAAATGTGTTCAACTTGTGTTGCTCTTATGTATTATAGTTTTCCTATTTGTTTATAATAGCCATACTGCTTTAATTAACTTATTGTTACTGAGATTGTTTAATTCACTATTGTTTGTTAATATCTTCTAGAATGAGATAAGGCTAAGGAAAAGGGGGAAGAATCAGTGCCAAAGAACTAGAGCTATTCTTATAAAGTCTTTTGTTTGAATATTATGTAATTGATACTATTTTACTAGCACTAAGAACATTGTGCATTTGTTGAACTATATATCACTCACATATGAGTTATGCCTATTGACTTTGAGCATTTGTTTGTGGCCTTAGGGTTTTAATAGAAGGTCTAACTTGCGAATGTGTAATGTGATGTTTAGTTTGACCCTAATTCAAGATTAACGTCATACCATGTTTGTGCATGAAAGCTTATATGCAAGTATGAGTCATGTTGGTAGCATGTTAGAGTCAATGGCCTTAAAGAGGAGACACTTGTGAAGGTACAAAGAAGAGTAAACGCTTGTTTAGCACTTAGTGTTTTGAGATCCTCGTTTAGTATTGAATTGTGTTGTAAATGGTGCCATTTGTTAGATTATGAAATTATCTCTACGTATAAGTACTTGGATCACCTTAATTAGAGATCTAGGAATCAACTAGGTGTGTATGAAGTTAATTTTTTGATATTGTATAGTTTGTGTTATGATGGCATGTGTATCTTAACATATGCCTACGAGCATGGTAGCCGTAGCGGAGAGGTTTGTTATAAGCTATGACAGGTAGACTTTTAGCTATAGTGAATGTGCATAGTCTTATTAAAAATGACTATTTTGCCCTTATGTGATCGTTTCTAATACTATTTTTTATTTTCCATGTTTCTATAAATATCTTATAATCTGATTCTTAAGAAAATATTATTGTATACTTTGTCTTATTTTTCAAATATTTGGGATCCTAACTCTAAAGTTTAGTCATTATAAAATTAATCATTTTGTTTAACCATGATCCTTAATACTTGAGGTTATCTATTAGTTGAGTGTATTTGGAGCTAATGACAGAGGTCATTACAACCTCTTTATTGGACTAAACTAAGTAAGAAAAGAATTTTAAAGTCAAATGTAGTTGATCAAATAATGGAAAGATTGAAATGATTAGGTAGATCTTTTAGTTGCTTAAAGTAGATAAGATAGTTATATTGATAAGAGAAAGAGACAATTGGAGTTTTGGTTGGAGACTATGTCTTCTTGAGAGTTACACTGTTGACAAGAATCGAGAAATCTATTTGAGACAAGAAATTGGCTCCCCAATTTATTAGTCCCTTTGAGGTCGTAAAGCATATTAGACTAATTGCCTACTGATTGCATTGCCCCCTTACTATCGGGTGTGTATAATGTTTTCCACACGTTGCAACTAAAGAAGTACCAACTTTACTCATCTCACATCATACAACTTGAAAAGGTGAGCTAGGGAGATCTTGACTTACTAAACAAAACTAGAATGAATGGTAGATATAAAAGATAAAAGTTGAAAAAACAAAATATTCGCCTGGTGAAGGAAATTTGAAAGGGATGGCACCAAGTTATACCACTAAGAAACAAAGGAGAAGATGAAGCAGCAGTGATCTCACCTATTTCAATAAGGTATGTGTCATGTATTTTAATTATTGAATTTTCATGACAAATTCTAAAAAGAGGGAGAGTTGTAATATCTTAAATTTTTAATTATCTGATAAAATTAATTTATCAAAGGTAATTAGGTAAAATTTTCATGATAACTAGTTTGATTATGGTTAATGATGGCTAATGAGCCTCTTCTTTTAGAAATAGCCTTTAGATTAAGTTTAAAGATTTTTTGGGCCACTTGGGCAAAATTGAAGTTTAATTTAGACTAGACCTTTTTTACGCCATTCATTGTGGCAAATGCCACCATGTGTTGTTGTGGGTAGTCAAAATTTTTAAAAAATCAACTTATGTTCATGAGCTATAGAACAAAGGGAAATAAGGAAATAGAGAGAGAAAGGGAGGGGCTTTGGGTTTGCTAAGGCATCAATATTGTAGTACTTTGGAGGTAATTTAAGCTTGATTTTATCTAGGTAAGTATTCCTCAGCCATCTCTCTTCTCTATACATAAATTTACAATAGGATTTATGGTTGGAAGATGATGATTTTTGGACTTAGGCTATGATTTTAGTCTTAATAGTATTAATGGGAGTTGTCTAACCTTTCTATTCCTATTTTTGAAGATTTTATAAGGTTTTAAACTTGGGTTTAGGGTTTCAGACAAATCCTAGCCACTTTAATAAAGAATTTTGAGTTATTGGTGATATACTAGTTGTTATTTAAGCTAATGCGACTAAAAAAACTCAGTAGATGTGAGATTAAGCTTGCAATTGGGATATTAGGTTATTTAAGTGTGAATTTAGGGGTTGAAAGGGGATATATGTTTATTGATAGTGATTATAGTTGTTTTTAATCATAGATTAACCTTGTAGCATATTGTTTGAGCTCAACTCTAACTCAAAAAACAAGTGATATAAGGGTAACCGTAAGTTCTCAAAGGTTTAAAATAATTGAAAAAAATATATTTGTGCTAATTTCTTGTTTGGGTTAGTTATAGGTGTTGAGAATATGATTAATGTATTTTCTAGCTAAATAAACTTGATTTATTGTTTTAGGAAATAAAATGCAAGTGTGGCCTTTTTATTATAAATGAGAAAAGTTTCATTATGGGAAGTATTATTTATTATTGAAAAAAAAAAGAAGTTGATTATTGTGATAGTAAAAGAGGAGCTGTGTTGATGGATGTATGTTATTGTAACAAAATTGTGCCATTAAATCTAGTATACACTGTGGATGCAATAAGTATGCTTGCTTGATGATATATTACATAGGAGTTTGCTTTAGAGAAGGTAGTGATAATAATTCTATGTGGATATTATCAACACCATGAATGGCCCTAGTATTTGGTTTAGAATTGAGTCCTCTTGAATCTCAGCTAAGAATGGTTGCAAGCATAGATGGGTGTTGAGAATATGATTAATGTATTTTCTAGCTAAATAAACGTGATTTATTGTTTTAGGAAATAAAATGCAAGTGTGGCCTTTTTATTATAAATGAGAAAAGTTTCATTATGGGAAGTATTATTTATTATTGAAAAAAAAATAAGTTGATTATTGTGATAGTAAAAGAGGAGCTGTGTTGATGGATGTATGTTATTGTAACAAAATTGTGCCATTAAATCTAGTATACACTGTGGATGTAATAAGTATGCTTGCTTGATGATATATTACATAGGAGTTTGGCTTTAGAGAAGGTAGTGATAATAATTCTATGTGGATATTATCAACACCATGAATGGCCCTAGTATTTGGTTTAGAATGAGTCCTCTTGAATCTCAGCTAAGAATGGTTTGCAAGCATAGGCTACTCAACCCTAGACCTTAACATCACCTTAGACTAGGTGTAGGGTAAGGCTTAGGAACCCTGTAATGTTTTCCTTGACATTACCAGATCACAGGATACACCATCATTATGATAATCGAGATTAATTAATTCTTTATATTATGTTATCATAACACAAGGGTTTAAAATTAAGTTTAAAAGTTGAGATTTTAAGAAACCCTTTTTGAAAGATGTTTAGCTCAAACAATAGTGTAAAACATATGAAAAGAAGTAATGGAAGCATGGGAATAAATTAAGGCACAAACATAAAAGAAGGCAAAATGGACGTCTCCCAAAATACTTATCCACCACAATCTATGGTACATAGGGGGAAGCCCCCTTATTATACAGTGTGTATTGTCATGATAATTCTACTGTCAAGACAACACTTCCAACTAACTTTTAGAGTACACCATTTTTTTCTTTCAAATTCTAATTTGAGTAATTCAAATATCTACCTGTAGCTTTTCAAGCACTTAACTATTGACATCAGTTTTACAACCTAACACTTCATCTTTTAAAAGTTAGATGCTCAAGTACAAAATTACCCTATTTCTTTTCAAAGCCCTAAGGTGTCCAAAACCATCGACTAAGTGCCGATAACCCTAAGACTACTTGAACTAACCTAATTGGACCACAATGCACCTATTAAATAGTTATGCAACATCATATACATTCCAAACATAATTAGGCTATTAAAAACCCTAATTTTACAATAATCAAGGGGCATGGGCATAATCACATTCAATTATACCATATTCATCAATACACATAAAAACACCATAATATATTCATCACTTGTACTAGTATTTCAATCTCTTACAACCATTTCATTACAATTACATTATCTTAAACCAAGATACCCACAAATCACATATTATCATACAAGTGACTCCAAAAATAATATATGATCCTAAGTTAGCATTATAAATCATTCGTTACACAATACTAAAAGGAGAGAAAGCTATAGAACACAAGCCTCACAATTCTCAATGGCACCGTCCTTCCCTTTACCTCTGTTTAAGCCTTCACCTGTAAAATATAATCATAGGGGTGAGTCGAGAACTCAATAACTAAATAATATAATTTATTGACAAGTATACAGGAATAGCATGTAAGTGTGTGAAGTGGCAAGTAAAATAAGCTATCAGATACAAATAAACAAACATATGATTCTTGTATACCAATCCATATAATGTATGATCAACATTCTCCATCTTATATCCTCCTTATTTTCTCTAACTGAATCTATAAGCTAACAACACAATAGAACTAAGTCTATATGATTGAACCATCCCAAGCTCACTAGTCTTGGGAGGCAGACTCAGTCAAATGTGCCTTTACTCATTTTGGACCATAGATTCTCCCTTTATCAAATTCCTAGGGTGTTATATCCCCATCTATCTTTAAAATAGTACTAAAACTTCCAACAAGAGAGATTATGTACTAAGGCCTCCACGAGGCCAGTGTACCATATGGATTTCATACAACATCTCCCTCTCATGATGATTCTTGTACAACTTTGTATCTAATTTCACAACTTACACAAATACACTAAAAAAGGACTTTATGCATAGGATAATACTTTTCGCATGAATTTTTCTAAACATCAACAAATCATGTATAAATCAAAATTTTCATAACAAAATATAATTATATTTTTAAAAATCCATAACCACTCAAATACACAAGTAAAAAAATTAAATTATCTGATTTCCTCAACTCTTTACCATAAAAAAAGGTTACCATGGGAAAGTAATCACCCTTTTAGATTTTGCTAGCTCAATGAGCTGGATCAATATTTAATCTACAAGATTAAATACTAATAATCAATTTCAACTCTAATTCAACCCCTTTTTAGTCTAATTTTGAGTATCCATTATACTAAAATTCCCTCTTTAACATAATTAATAATCCCATGACACTCCATTAATTTCATTTAGCGCCCAAACACTTAGATAAATCCCACATTGCTCTTAATCTTTCAATTCTCACTTAGGGTTTGTCCAAGCCTTAACTAAAAATTTCAAATCATTACAAATCTATAAACTTAGGTTTAGAAGCTTCATTTAACTCTCCAAAACCCTAACCAAGCTAATGGGTTCAGCTATATCTCAAGAAAAACTAAAATCAACCCCAACTCTATGCAAATCAATAAAAATTTTGCATAGGAAGGATAGAGGATGAATAGGAAGCTTATCTAAGTGTAAAACTAGTGCAAATTACCTTTTATGTGAGCCAAAAGTGAAGCCTTAGTAGCCATGAACTTTATCTCCATCGTGCATTTTGTTTTCTCTCTTTTTCCTCTTCAAAATTAGATGAAATTCACATTTGTTTTAACATATAAATTGGCTATGCAATGTAGCACATGACAGGTGCGTTGCGGCATATGGTACAACAAGCTAATGTGCCAATTTAGCCACCTATTTAAAGCTGGTTGATCCAAACTCCATCCTAGCCCTCCTTCCAATTTGTCTAAAGGTCCAATAACCTCATTTGTAATCTAAAAGTGTCATTAACTTATTAATAACTCTATTTTACTAATTTGCCACTCTTAAATACTAAAAATTGAAAGTTTGAAATTTTGGATGTTATACAGCCTAAGTGAATTTGAGAATAAGGAAATTTTTGGTACAAGAGTGAGTGTAGCCTATTTGGTCAGGTAGCTCCTAATGATTGGTAAGCTTGGATTAATCCATTTACACGAACTTAACCCTGTTGATTGTCAGCACACTGATCCAATTAGTAGTATAAGGAAGAGATAAGGAGTTGTTTGATCATGTACTCTTATTATAATGAAAATTATTATTGTGATGTGAACTTGATTGATTATAAATGCCCACTTTGCATGCCTTAATTGATTTAACTTGCATTGTGATAAATGCCTTAGTCGCGTCGACACTCAATTAAACTAAGATTGATTTAATATAGTATAGGTCAGCTTTAGGTCATTCTTTTCAAGGAGAAATTTAGGGCTTATCTTAAATTGATTTTAAGTATTTAATTACTAAAAAAAATCTAAAACTAGATTGTATTCAAGCATTACAACTTAAAATTAGTTAAAACTAAATAATCTTAAGTTCTTGAATTAAAGAGATAAATGAAAAATTACTCCCCAATGGTCTTTAAGTGCAAATTCTAGGCTCTATTTTTCTCCATGCTCATCCCAAATTGTCTTTCAATCTAGATCAAGCTCTCTTGATTTTTCTTTTTCCTCCAACCTCTAAGCAAGTCACCTTGGCCATATGAAGATTTGATGAAAGAATATTGAATGATTAATGAGAGGAGAGGCAACATGTAGATAGTAATGGAATGATTTTGGAGTGGAAGAATGGGAGGTGTGGGTTGTGCATGAGAAGAATGGGAATTGATTAAATTTGTGGGTGAGAGACTAAAGAGGTGAGGTGGTGCTAAAAAACAATAAAATGGAGAAAGGAAAAGTGGATGATTCAAAGTGGAGAAAGGAAGATGCTGGAGATGATGACGATGATGCACGTTGAAGGAAGGGGAAAAATTTTTGAGAGAAAGCTCCTCATTCATTTTTGGCAGCTGAGGATATAATGGTAGGAGGAAGAGCGGGCTTGAAACAAATGATCCAATGACTAAAAGAGAGGGTAGAGATTTTAAGAAAAATCTCAACCATTAAATTTAAAAAGAGAAAATAAAAAAAGATAAAAAGAAAAGTATAAAAGTCCTCTAATTTTTTTATTGGAATTATCCATTGTGTGCCCTTAATAAACCTTAATAATTCCTTTCTTGTCTTATTTCTTCATAACTCTTAGATGCTCTTTCAATTTTCAAGACTTAATCTTCACAATTGAACTTCATTAATTTATCTCTAGAGCCTAACAAATCAAATGCACCCATTAATGTAGATTATATTTAAAATAAATTCCATGTCTCATAAAATATTTCCAAATTAATTTTTTAGCAATTATAATTTCTCACAAAATGGTCACAAACTCAAATAATGTATAATAATTCAAATTAAGCTCAATTAATAATTGGCAAAATTAACCCATATTCAAATAGGAAAAAATAAAATAACAACAATTAAGCTCAAAATTTCCATAATTAATCCAAAAATAAATTATTTCTCAAAATTGGCTAATAATTCAAATATTATCTAATAAATCCAAATTAGCACAAAATCATCATTAAAATGTATGGAAAAGGTGGGATAAAATATATAAAATCTATGATTCATCAATGTACATGGTTTAAAAGTTCTTTAGCTACTGAGTGATTGTACTCACTTCCATTTAATATTTTACAAGCATTAACTTTAGGAAGGACAAGGTAAAGACACTGGAGGCTTAGGAATTTGCATTCATACCGTATGCCTTTTATTTTAATTTTCATATGTGCAATTTGTTAATGAAATTTCCAAACAAGACAATTATTTTTAGAGAACTTGCACTATTATATTAATTGTTGGTTGTCGCATTTAGTGGCTTAGGCTTTGTTGTATGAGCTACTAATGTTCAGTTGGGGCCTAAATATTGAGACAAGTATTTTTATGTTTATTTTGATGAATTTATACAGTGATACTGGAGAAATTATTGATTATCTCCCCTTATTCTTTTTAATGAAATTGGGATTGAGGAGTGCAAATGTGATTTACGTTGTATATATGTGTTATGGTATATTATATAGGTTGTCTTGAGTCCATTAGATTTCTAGGTGGTCATCTAGCCTTTTGACACTTTGGTTTGATTTTGAATACCTTGAAAGTTTAAAAATATGAAAAAGAGAGGTTTTTTATCCTAGATGTCTAACTTTTTAATATGATATGATTTGAAAATAAAATTAGTGCCATTAGCTAGTTCATTAAATAAGCTTTCTATGAACACCTAAATTATTTTAATCAGATGTCAGATAGAGAATCAAAGCATGTCAAAAGTTCACACTTGGGACTGATTTTTAATGCCACTTTTATCATCACATTCTTTATAACATATCGCGGTGCATGGTGCACAACACATAGGAGGTTAAACCGCTATTGCTAAATCATCATTTTTTAACCCTTTCTCTTTATTATTTTCAATTTGAATGATATATCATGCTTCCATATGCTTTTAAACTTTGATTTATGCATGTTTGGGCTTTGACAAGATTTGAATTACTTATTCAACTTAGTATCCCAATGATTTGTTAGATTATAACTTATTAATTATAGGTTTCAAACTTTTCTAATATACTAGTATATAATAGTTAGTTTTATTTCTTTCTACCATGGTAGGGTTCATTCATATGCATTTTATTTGAATTATAAATGTAAGTTCAATTTTATTAACTATAGTAGACCTTTAACTTTAGCCTTCTTTTCTACTATAGTTAAATCTTTTTGACAGTAATTAATTCTTTTTTATCATGGTAAGGTGAGTAGGGTAGTTAATCCCTAATTATCATAGTAATATAAGATATTGTAGTTAAGTATTTGGAGTATATTACATCTAATTAAAAGCAAAGGGTACATAGATTTCTTCTAATTAAGTCTCTTCATATTTAAGGACTAGAATTTAAACTCTTAATCATTTATTTATGTAACATCCTCAATTTTAAATCAAGATTAATTAAGTTCAAATAGACTAATTTAGTATATTAGTGTGTTGTTAGATAGGCTTAACGAGCATGTTTGATCTCAATTTCAGTTCTAAATGTGGGTCCGAAGGAGAATCGGGTCACCTGAAAATGGAAAAGGAAGAATTTCTAAAAAAAGTAATTATGTGCCACACGCCGCGGCGCATGTGTGATAACATGCCTGGAAGAGGCTCTTTGTGCCATACGCTGTGGCACATTGCGTGTTTGCTGTGGCACATAGTCATTTTTTTGCTAAAATAAGTCATGAATTTGGTAAAATATAAGATATTATAGTTAAGTATTTGGAGTATATTACATCTAATTGAAAGCAAAGGGTACATAGACTTCTTCTAATTAAGTCTCTTCATATTTAAGGACTAGAATTTAAACTCTTAATCATTTATTTATGTAACATCCTCAATTTTAAATCAAGATTAATTAAGTTCAAATAGACTAATTTAGTATATTAATGTGTTGTTAGATAGGCTTAACGAGCATGTTTGATCTCAATTTCAGTTCTAAATGTGGGTCCGAAGGAGAATCGGGTCACCTGAAAATGGAAAAGGAAGAATTTCTAAAAAAAGTAATTATGTGCCACACGCCGCGGCGCATGTGTGATAACATGCCTGGAAGAGGCTCTTTGTGCCATACGCTGTGGCACATTGCGTGTTTGCCGTGGCGTATAGTCATTTTTTGCTAAAATAAGTCATGAATTTGATACATTAGAGAAGAAAAGAAATGAAGAGATGAAAGAGCAATGAGAAAGTAATGCTAGGGCTTGGGAAAGCTGACTATTAGGAGTATTTTTAAGCTCCTAAACATCAAAGGTAAACTTTTCTACTTAAATCTTCCTCTCTTCTTCCATTTTCTTGATGGTAGAGGTTAGAGTTTGATTGATAATGGTGATTCTAGATCCATAAAAGCCATAGGTCTGAACCCATTAACTTAAATAGAGTTAATGGGAATAGATTGAGCTAAATAAACTTGGCATTTATGGTTTTATGATGATTGGTGGTTAGAAGACATTAAATGTCTGAAATTCTCATAAATTTGGTGGTTGAGAACAATGTGGTTTCATTAATAACCATTTAAGAGCTCAATGTTATTAATGAGAGTTAAAGGAAGCTAAGAAGCCTTATGGCTACTTTTGCATGAGTCAAGAATAAATTTGAATATTAAGAAATGATGAAGTATTAGTGAAAAATAGCTTAAAAATGGATATTGATATTTTACATGGTATATGCTTGTAGAGTAACTATCATTGGCACCATTCAAGTTTCTTGAAAGCTTTGGGAGTGAGCAATTGAAGGGTGAACCTTTGACCTCTCAAAGGTTTGAGGTAATCGAGAGAATTTTATCTTATACTTTTATGTGTCTATTAGTTTATGGATTTATGATTTATCATTGAAATGTGTAAATTAAAAAGAAATGCAAGTGTGGCTTGATTTGTTAGAAAATTCACTAGATCAAATTTGTGATTTGTATGCCTTGTGATGTAAAATTTCTTAGAGAACAATATTAGTGAATTTTCGTATTTTGTTTATTAGGAGTTTAATGATTTTGTGAATTGAGAAGTGACATGAATCTTTGTTTATGAGAAGTTCAATAATGTTTGACATAGTGGAGTTCAATGATTTTAAAAGTGTGAATGTACAATGATTGTAGGGTTGGAGTTCAATGACTTATTTGGTTTGAAGTTCTATGAAAATATGTTTAAGAAAGTCCAATAATTTGTGTAATGATGAAATTTAATGAAAATTGACAATGCGAAGTTCTATGAATTGTATATGTGTAAATTATGGCATGAATGTGCATTTTATGATATCAAGAGGTGGGAGTTGGCCTAGGAAGAGGAGTAGATGATAAAATCCATGTGGTAAGGCCCATATATGAGATGGTTTGCCTAATTGATTATATCTATATTGTCCCACTTGTTCAGTAAGGGATTGTCCCACTGGTTCAACAAGAGACTCGAACCTAACTAGCTATTCACCAGTTCAATAAGGAGGCTAGTTTAGGGTGTATGACACCCCATAGTGTGAGAAATAGAGAAAATCATGTTCTATAAGTGAGTTAGGTGCACCTTGACTAGGTAATCCCCTCACAAGTATTTAGGTTAGGGAAATCATAGAATATAGACTATCCTATTAAGTTATAGCCCACAATTTCATGTCAAAGGAATAAGGAGGATATAAGGAAGGTATGATCATGCATATAATGAGTAACGGCACCTGGTTGTTTATATCGTGTCCCTAATGATGATATCATGAGTTGAGTCCTAATTTCTTCCAATGTATTTGTCAATGAATTGTGTGACCAACTCTCTTTATATGAAAAGTGCTAAAAGCATGGTTTCTCAAGAAAATGTTATTATATGAGTGGAATTGTAAATATCTATTTTTAAATGTTTTATATAGGTTAAAGTATTGACATTAACTGCCACTTGTATTCAAACTAATTGATATGCATTAGTATGGGTTAGTTGAACCTTAGTTATTGAGTGATTGTACTCATCCTATTATTTTCAATATTACAAGGAATAGTTCAAGAGGTGTGGACAGAGAAAAACACCCAAAGGCTTAGGACTGCGATCCTTTTACAGTGGGCCTCTTTATTTTGAATAATTATGTGTATGACAATTTCAATTGTCAATTAGAAATTCTCATTTGTTTCTTATTTCATTATATAAATTATAAATTGTAAGTGTATTTTAAGCCCTAGGGAGTGAGTTGATGAATATGTGTTATTATGATAGGGTTAAAATACTAATGCAAGAGTAGAGCATATTATGAGATAATTTGGAGAACTTGGTAAAAATTGTGTTAAACTCTCCCTTTTTATGTTTTTGAGTTTAAGGGGTCGAGTAATAAAAATTTAATTTGGGAGTATTTTATATGATATGGTACATTAAACGAGTTAGTCTTAATGATTTAAATGTGATCAAATTGGTGTCGGTGGCTATTGGCCAATGGTATTTAGTTTGGACACTTGATTTTGAGAAAATTACTGTAAAAGTGTAAGTTTTAAAAAAAGTGTCCAATTTTTGTTTTAGAAAGAATTTAAATCTGAGACCAATACTATTAGTTAGAGCTCGGAAAGAGCTTTCTGTAAACATCTAGTTCACGTCATTCGGATGTCAGACGAAAATTTGGGGCGTGTTAAAAATTGGCCTTAATGCTATCAAATTGACAACAGAATTTACTATCAAAATTTGTGCAATTGTGCTGAGGCGTATGGTGCCATGAGCTGTGGCGTGTGTCATAGAGGCGAACATGCCGCGATGTATGTTCAACGAGACATGGCGCATGCCTTAAAATTTTTCAAAAATTTCTTTATTTCATATTCTTAAACAAATGCACTCACACAAGTAATGATTCCATTCTTCCACATATTTGTGAACTTTAATTTGTCTAGTTGCAAGGCTTGAAAATGATTTTAGTTTTGTAAACTTGAGGTCCTTATTTTGCTAACCATTGAAAAACTTGGTATTTTGTTAATTATTATAATCCTATTCCCTAATTACTAAGGAATTGGCTTTAATTATGAGATTACAAAGAGGAAGATATTACAGTTTAAGCGACAGAAACCCCTACCACTCAACTTTAATTAGTTGCAGTTATGTTTAAAAATGAGCTATGTTCTTAAACCCAACTATACTAAATCAAATATTTGAACCTTGAGAAAAAATATTTCGTCATGTTATAGAGATTTTTTTTTTTTAGTGAATGTTGCAAAGATTTTATTTTTGATAAGCAATGTTGCAAAGATTTTATTCCAATAGAAGTTTCAAGAATTTGAATAAACTAGTGAGCTTTTCAAAGTTTATTAGCCTCGCGTCTATCTTTTATTTTGAAAAACGTGGAAGATATTTGAATATCATGAATGCCTCCTCGACTTGGATACCGTTTTGAACTCACTGATATAAAAATAAATTTTTGGTTTATATTTGAATAACTTTATAAGTATTTAGGGGTAGAGCAAAATCATTGAATCTGAATGACAAAGCCATTTATTCGAAAAGAACAACAAAACATTCACCGGATAATAGGTTTCATTTCATTAAAATATTTTGGTTCTATTGTATAAAGTACTATTGTCACTAGGCAAAACTGAACTAGACTAACTGGTTTGGCTAGTCTGGCCAAGAGCTAACCTACAGTTCGGTTTTATCAGAATGCAAAATTATTGGAAAAGTGAACCGACAAAAACCAGTCTAAACTAGTTCTCATACTATTTTAAAAAATTTTAATAACTCAAAATTATGTTATGTTGTGTTTTTTATTTGTCTTGTATTTGGTTTTTCATGTATGTATGTATTTTTGATAATTTCTTGGTAGTTTTAGTCAATGATAAAAGCTTATGTTGATTAGGTTAGATAATTATTATGGCATACTTGATGATTTTAATTATTTATTAATTGATAATAAACAATTTTATTATAATGTTAGCTTAATTGACTATAAATTTGATATGCGTGGTATGAGTATAGTTAAATATTGTTTAAAATATTTTTTTTTTACATATAATCTCTAAATTTTATTATTTTAATTGAATTTAATTGACATGATTTAGTAAACTTGTATCTTGATTGATTCAATGCTTGAGCTAGTTTTGACAATATTGGTGTACACTTACATTGTAATTATTGGATGTTATTTTTAACATATAAACTCAAGAAATTTACTCATTCATACAGTAGAATGAACAAAAAAAATAAATTAATTTAAAAAATTCTTTTGGAAAAATTATATCCAATTCTCTTGGTGAGAATTCAAATTATGGTTTGTTATATCATGAAAAAACTAATTCTTTTTGTTAGATTCAACTTTGTAGGTGTCATATTTTGAACATATAGGGTCATTTGTTTAAGATTAAAAAATTAATAATTTTTAGTAATTTAGAGATTTTGCAAAAGGTGATTTATTTTGTAGATATTTTTAAAAAAAGAAAATTATTTTGCACTTGGTTACCAACATAAAAAAATTTCTTTTTGCTCTTTTTTTTAAATAAAACAAGGCAAAAATTCTTGTTTTTGTTAAATTACAATAATGGGCATGAAAAAGGATCATTTGGTTTTGATCTCATGGTAGTAGCATTTGCTGTCAGATTATTAGGGGTAAAACGAAATAATTAACAGCAGGGGAAAAAGAAAAAGAAAAAAAGGGCACCAAAGCCAAATGACTCATGGGTCCAGAAGTTTCCCGCTCTTCATTCATTGGCCAAAACCACTTTTTTTTTAAAAAAAAAAAACAATTGTTTACGGCTCATTCTGCTTTCCTATCAATTGAGTTAGTTTCTCCCTTCTCCAATCAATAGAAAGGAATGTATTATATAATAAATCAAACAAAATTTCATATCACTGGAGGGATTGTCGAAAGCAAACAGAGTAGCCACGTAGGCAACAAAATAATGATCAAAGCAAACTGTAGAGAGAGAGTGAGAGAGAGAGAGAAGGTCATTGGTGGCTAGAGAGAAGAAAGACGTTAAAGGGAAAGAGAAGAAGACGCGGGGTAGGTAGTAAAAGAGTGTTACTTTTATCTTTTAAAACCATTAGCACGAAAATCGCCGTATTCCATTTCTTTTATCTCTCATCTACCGCATAGCTCATTTTAGATTAGCTTTTTCAAGTAAGTATATATTTGATTTTTTTTAATTCTGATTATTTTTAAAATATTAAACAAACCCCTTAAACTTTGTTTAAATTGATTTTTTTTGGGTTGATGAGTATTTCAGACTTTAAATTATTACGGAAATAACATTTTAGATCTTAAACTTTTAAAATATATAAAAACTTTTTTTAATTTCTAAGTTCTAAATGTTTAAAATGTTATCATTAATTTGGAAAAAATAAACATTATTTTTAAGGTCAAGATAAATGTCGCATAAGCATGTAATTGAGCCCCACAACTATAAAAATAATGACTATTTACTTTAACTTAATAGTGAGGTTTTATGTGTTTGAAATTTAAAAATTGATGCAGTTTTTATATATTTTAGGAGTTCAAAATTTAAAATACTATTCATGTGCTTTTTTTTTTCCTTTAGAAAAGCTAAAACAAACGGGCCCATAATGTCTTTTGGGCCTACATAGGAAAAAAAATCTGAATGTGGGTCGAAGCGGTGGACACGGCATATCATATTGGCACATACAAAAAGCTATTTAGAATAGCAATTATTTTAGGGCCTAATAAATTGTAATTGGCATACAAACAAATTGGGCCTAGGCAAGTAGATATTAAGGCCAAACACAGCACATTAAACGGGGCTGAAATTCCTATTGTCTCAATAGAATGAAATTTCTGGGCCGAAAAAAAAAACAAAGGAGAAAAGAAATTTGATTTCAAATATGGACTAGACGTGAGTAAAACTGAATTAAAATTAAAAAATTAAATTAAATTAAATTAAATTTTATTTATTTGATTCAATCTATTCAGTTTTTCAATTTAATTTGATTTTCTTTTAATAAAAATTTCGGTTGATTGGTTTGATTCGATCTAAGAATTCAAGAATCAAATAAACCGAACCAACCAAATTATCTATATTTTTCCTTTCATACTTTTAAAAATGTGAATAAATTCTCATATAGATCAGTAAGAAATATCTTTCTATTACTTGCAGTAATAGCTTTTTTTTTTTGTTTAATGCGATGTTCTAATTTTTTATTTCTATAATTTAATTTTTAGTGCAATAGTACTGAATCTTATTAATTTTCTCATAAATTATAGTATAAAATTGTTATTTTTTTGTTGGGCCTTCAACATCAAGGGAAAAAAATTGAATAGAAGAATATATGAATAATTAAATTTTATAGACCCAAATCAAAGCTCATAAATCAAATAGATCGATCAAACCGAATCATTAAAATTCAATTTAGTTTTAATTCGATTCGGTTATATATTTTGATTCGATTCGATTCGATTCAAATTTTTTTTATAATTTGATCAATTGGTTTTAGAGAAATTAAAACCGAACCGACCGAATCGACTAAATGCTCACCCCTACAGGTATCCATGTTCGATATCCAACAATATCTCGAATAATATTATCTCCAATAGAAAGATATTTGTGATCTAAAAAAAATTTAAAACAATCATTAAATTGGTTAAAACACTAATTTAAGAGTTGATGGCCTGATTGTGATTAAATCATGATTGAACTATTAGTAATTATATTATTATATCTTCAATTATACATTAATTATTTGAAATAAAAATAGGGATATATAATATGAAAATAACTAAAAAATCAACGTAAAACAGAAATAAAACTTAAATAAAATTATAAAAATGTTAGAATATCTAAAATAGAAAATATTTAAAAAAAGAATTCATAAACATTATTTTTCAAAAATTATTTAATTTAAATATATTAAAATTATGAGTATTGTATACTTTTTTTTATATTAATGAGACCCATCTACTTTACTTTTAAAAATTGAAATTTTTTTCTCGGGAGAATTTCTTTGAGTTTCACAAAAACTATCTCCAATTCTCCATGTTCCATGGAATATACAAATTATGGCCTTGAAGTCCCTACTTCCTAGGTCCTTTACTGCAAATAAATTTTAGGAAAAATTGATAGAAAAGATCTAGTTGAAACCCAAATTGTGCCTAAAGATTAAAGTAGATTGAAGGACCAAACTTATTATTTTATTCATAAAACAATTTGATCAAATCACCAATGCCTCTCTATGTTAACTAAAAAGAAATTAAGAATATGGCATAAAATTCAGTTTGGCCACTCCTCCAATAGTTGATGGTGTGCTTGCCGAAGCTCCGGGTGACAGGTGAAGGGTCGCTGGAAAAATTCAATTAATTACATATAATCATCAAGGATTATAGGGGTATTTAGTTGGAAGGGAGGGGGGGCATTTAGCTTGAAAAATTAGAGGGAAGAAGAAGAAAAAGTTTTTTTTGGGAGGGGAGGGGTAAAATTTATCACACCCTAACCAATATACACTTCATGTGAAGTTTAAAAAATATAGATACACTTTTTTAATGTCTCAATACTAATAAAAATGAGAGTAAAATTGTTCATATATAATTATTTTTCTTTCCCTCCTGAACTAAATAAGGTAACATCAAACTCTTCTCCTCCATAAAAATCCCTTTCCTCTCCTCCCATCCTCTTTGTAATAGCCCAGAAGTTTTAGTATAAAATTAAAAATTATGATTAACTATTTTAATTTTATTTTTAATAATTTTTGAAATAAATATGTAAAAAGGAATCTTGGCTCAGTGGAAATCATATCATTAATTCACTTATGGGCCTTAAGTTCGTACCTTAGTGGCAATGGAATTTTGTTTTATTTCTTCAACCTTTTAAATTATCATTTTGCCATCATGATCAGATTTTTTGCTTTCCTTGCTTGTCCTACATTCGAAAAACCACCGCCTCTGCTCTCCTTCGATTCCAACATCCCCACCGCGCTCTTCATCCTTTCTCATCCGCAAGTTAGCGTCGTCGATAGGGGCGTGAGTTTCATTCGTGCTGCTGTGTGAGTGCTTCTTCCTCCTCTATTGTCGACTAGTATACTGCTAGTGGGTGTGTGAGGAGTTATGTTGCTAGAGCTAGAGGGTTCTGCTCGCGAATCCTTCTCCCTTGTCCTTCGTTGTTCGTGTGTTGGCCTCTCCTCCTTGGTTCTATTTCTTGTTGCTGGAACTTGTTCATCTCTGTGCCTGCCGTGGTGAGGGATATTTTTAAAAAGCTTCCCCGAAATTGCCCAACGTTGAAATTCCTTTGAAGCTAAACAAGTTAAAGACTTGAAAGAACTCGGCTTCTCACATGAAGAGGATCAAATAACCATCAAAGAAGATCCAAGTTAATTACATTATCATTATGGCAGTAAATATTGGAAAACTCTCTACCAGACTTTTCCACAGCTCTGTCTAATGACTCCGAGAGATCTGCCTCCCACAAACCTAACCTACACACTGTCCTGTAAGTGTCATAACTGGCTACCCTGAGCCCATTGGATACTAATTCCCTCAACAATCCACTAATTTGTTCACTCTTCACTGCATTAAGAAAAGCTTTTGACAACCCAGGTTGCCAGAAAACAACAATGGCACAATCTTTAGCCACCATTTTAACATCAAACTCTTCAGGAAGGATGTCACGGGATTCCTGAAGAAGATTCTTCAGCGTGCTCGCTGTGATCCCGAACTGAACTCCCCATAAGAAAATCACGTGTTCACAGTTAACCTTTCTTGTGTTATTTGCCCAGATGCTTATGTCCTCATCAACCAACTCTTTGGAGTCGGTTGTCCATGGATGGAAAATGTTGGTGAAGTCTTGAAGCTCAGGGGCCAATTGCTTATTGCCGGATTCACTAACACATGGGGAAATTTTCAATATAGAGCAGATCTTCATAAACAAATAGCATATCCTTAATGAATCAAGTCCATCAATCTTGTCTTCATTTATAGTAGCTGAATGGAATCCTAAACAGGGGGAAAAAGAGAAGAAAATGAAAACAACAAAAAAAGGGGGGGGAGGAGATCTCACGGTGGCTCTCAAATTTTGGGAAGCTATGCATGCAATGATTGATGACATAAACACAACACGCAGGAATAACTGTTCTGACAGCGGTACAAAATGGTATGTGGCTTGAGGACAGGTGCAAATATTAAGATAAGAGTGGCTTACCTTGGTCAGGAATTTCCACATCAACAGATGCCAAAAAATGATTCTTCAAGTACAATAAAGCAGCAGATATGTTGGTCACATTTCTCATGGCTCCAAATTTCTTCACCATATGATACACATCAATTACCTGGGGAAATCTGAGCGAAAAGAGCATATAAATTCATTCACTTCAGGAGGAAGGGAAGCAATGAATTTTGAATGAATAAATGTACAATCTGCAAATATCAATGATCAATAAAAGTTAGTAGAAGGATGTAGACAACGACATAAAAGAACTAAATTGGCCATTTTCCATCAAGGAGATACACCATCAAGGCAGTTGTAGGAGAGAACAGGTATCTGTGAAGCAGAAATCAACTCGATCACCTCCCGAAACCCACGAAGTTTCTTGTTCTCCTCCTCTTCTAATTTTTGACGCTCCCTCTGCCATGTAATGTCATCATTATTTCAAGAGAAGGGATAAGTTGTTTGGTAAGAGATTAAAATTTTATCATCACCTCAAACAAATCCTTATCCTCTTTTGAGGTCGTCAAAACAAGACAGATGGCCTGAGTAGTATTACCCTTTGCAGGTACTAGCATAGGAACAACATTGTGAACGTTTAACAGCATCTACAGCCATCCCAAAATCCAACAAGCCCAACCCCAAAGCCAAGAAGATAACAAAAATAATTCGATTAGTTATATGAGGTAGGGGTGATCAAGCTCGCCTTCACTTAAAAATTGAGACTCTGTTGCTTCATTCTACCTCAAGAATTAACTGCACTTGTCTATCACTGCAAACATCTATTGTGAGGCAAGGTCTTGAGCCGAACATTTCACTTCCCATCACAATTTTCCTAAGGGACGTGAGGAGAGCATCTGCATGGTTAAAGAATAAAAGAAAGCTCAAAGAACAGCCTTAATTAAAAAGAATCTGCTGAAATTATTCTAACCATCTTTGCTGGTGCTTTTGCCACCCTTGTCACAACATTTTATCCAGCGATTAATCCGTGATTTAATCCTTTCAACAAAAACAATATCAGCAGTAGTGGAGGTTGAAGAAGATTTGTTCACATTAAGATTAGGTATGTAATTCCCTATCTGCATTTTAGCTTTAAACTCTTGTACTCTAGATAGATATGAAATACCTGTCACACAATGTTAAGAAAACCCATCAAGGTCTCAAAATAAGTAGCAGAGTTGTAGATTCTCTTTTCACATAGCATGGAATTAGCTATCCACATCTACATATTTAATTGGTCCACACATATTGCTGGAATGCAGATGAAAACAATATCTGTCCAGGTGACAAACAAGTCCTCAAATCCTAATATTAGAGGAAATAAAGCAATAATAAATTGATACATAGGTGGCACAAATTGTTTATGCTTTCAATCTAATTTTATTTTTAGGTATACATACAACTTGTATTGAAGAAAAAATGGCTAGAGAATTTAATCAAGCTTTATGCCATCTAAGGCAGAAGAAAATTTTCAATTTGGTTCTTAATCTTGCTGATTCTGAAGGGAGAATGAAGATTAACATAGACTTCATTGTTAATTTTCCTTCCACAATATCATCCTAGTACGGTAGAACTGAAAAAGGAAGAGATCCTTGTATGCTCACTGCTCAGCATATAAGAAAGAATAGTGTTGAAAAAAGGACTGGCAAAACGGATGATCAATAGCAAAGCTCAATAATTCAGCCGCAGGCTCTATCCAAGCAAACAAATAACACTAATGCAGCAGCACCACTTGGAATTGCATAACAAGTTTTCAAAACTTACTTGACCAAACCATGAATCAAATGGGTACAGGTTTCAAAGGACATCTAATATATATATATATATATATATAAAAGTCGAGTGCTCCAGTTATCTTGCTTAGAACAAGACACCAAAATAAACAGGCGAAAACACTCAATATCAACGGATCCTGAGCAGCTGGAAATTTTATTCATCTCTTGTCATCATTTTTATACACCCAAAGGGAAGGGAAGCAGAAGACACCAAAACCATACTCACAATTTTTTTTTTTTAATGTAAAGCCACACTAGCATTTGCTTGTTTCATAGAACATTCCCAGCAAAAAACCTCGGCAAGTCCCAAAACCACTCAGTCATTGTGCCTTTACAATTTCCCTTAATAAGAAGAGCTACTTACAGACCATAAGAATTTGTAAGGAAAATAAAATCAAGACATTAAGAAACATTACCATCATAAACGCAAGCATTGAAATCGAAACCTTCACGAGCCATAGAAGTCAGATACGATGTTTGGCATGAAAAACTGTACGAAGGCATCCCCAATTTCAGTTCATCTCTAGGAAACAAAAGAAAATTGTACCTGCACCACATCCATTGGGTCACTTTTTCGTCCCCCTTCATTTTACAAGCATCAGTCAAAAACGAAGATCGATAATCACAATTGATAGATAAGTGCATTTTGAGTTTTGTCCAGTATAAATAATTTCTTTCAATTTAATCTCTAATTTGTTGAAAGATAACAAGTTGTTCACTTGGAAACTTATGGCAACGGCACTCTCATTGTTTAACTCAATTACTCCTAGCCATCAAATATCCTAAGTGAGGCATCATCATAATAATGGATGGATCAAATTGACAGAAATCATTTGCTATGAGAAATTGAAATGCTCCCTTTGCCAGGACAAGAATGAAAATTCCCTCTACAACTTGCAAATGAGAAGGGCCGCGAGGTACCCACGGGTTAGCGATTAACTTATTGGAGTCGGCGATTGAAAATGGACAAACAGAAAAATGAAGAAGCTGAAACCGCTCAGCGGAGTGCTTGGCCTTGCAGTAGGCGGTTTCCGCCGTGTCAAAGGGAAGCACACGGTGCCACGAAGCCGAGAAGGAGCCTGTCTTCTCCATGGATACTGCTACGAAGTCGGAGTTTGAGATATGATTCTTTAACTCCCTCAACGATTCCTGGAAGTTAGACTTCGTTACCTGCTTCACCTTCCATTTCTTGTGCACCTTAGTGCAGAGAAAACGCCTCTGCAACAACAGAGACATGGAAGCAGAAACTATTGCCGGGTTCACGGTCCATGGACCATAATCCCATATACCCTGGGAAATTCGGGTCGGGTCCTTTTTTTGGGGGTTCTATTACTAACTGGTGATTCGCCAAAAAAAATTAAAATAAATGTTTTTTATAATTTTTTTTCTTGGTTCTTCATAATAATAATTTCAAAACAAAACATTTAAAGTATATGCTTATTTTTCTATTTTTCAGAATAACATATATTTATTTTTTAAAATATTTTTTAAAAGCACATTATCAAATAATTTTTTCTATTTTTTAAGAAAACAAAAACCTATTTCAGAACGGAGCTTACATTTTTCTTTTGTTTATGGGCCCATAACTCTAACCACATCAAGCAATGGATGGATGCTGCAAACTGGCAATTTTTTATATGGAAAACTTTGTAAATTTACAGTTTTAATTAAATCTAAAAAATTTAGTCATGCTAAGTAAAAAAAAATGTTAAAAACTTATAACTTAACGATGAATTCTTTAAATATTAAATTTATGGGAGTAAACTGATATCAGTAGTTTTTACTTATAAATTCATTATAATTTAATCTATTGTATTAAAAAATTGCAATGAATTAAATATAATAATTATTTAAATTTTATTTGTATAACCATGCATGTGTTAGACATATAATATGAGAGAATTAGTCAACAAAAATTTATCTATAGAAATGTATAAAAATGAGAGAATTCATTAAGTTTCAAGAGCTTTTATATGCATGGCTCATGTTATAAGATCAAACTAAATAAACAATCTAAAATTTATTATATTTCATATTATGGCTAATTTATTATATTTGTTAATGATATATTGTTCTACATCAATAATAATTTTTTTGGTAAATTTTTAATAATAAATCATTTATATATCAATGATAAACTTCTTATATATTAATTTGAACCAACCATATTCTCAAATTTTCAAAAAATTGATCTATATTTTCTTGGCATGAGATTTTTTTTACCTAGTGAGCCAATTTATTCTAAGTTTTAAAGCTTAGAGGGTTTTTTTTCTTAGTATGATCTGAAGTTGATGAGAATAATGTTATTTTGATACTTTTTCAAGGGAAAAAATCACAGAATTTATTGTATCTTAGATATCAAATTTTCAATGAAAGTGTAGCATGCGTGTGATTCTCCAACGTTATAAGTAGATATTTGTATAATTCTCATTTGAATTATATATGCCTAACAAGTAAGGATTAAGGATCATTTGTATATCTAAACTATTTATAAAAGGTTATAAATATCTTTAAACTCAATTATGAGTCAGTTCTGTTTCTTAACTTTAAAAATTCTCTCCCTTATCATCCTGATGTTAAAAATACTTAATGTCTATTAGTTATCAGTGAGTCTCATTATTTTTAAATATTTTTATCAAATTAAGGATTATTTTTTCCCATCAACTCAAATATTTTATAATAAAAAATACTAAAAAATATAATGTGGGGCCTGCTAATAATCAACTAACGGTGAGAAAACTATAAGGTGATTAAAAAGAAAATTTTTAAAATCGAGAGATAAAATTGATCCACAGTTGAGTTTATAAGTATTTATGATATTTCATATACAGTTTAGAAATAAAAATGACTTTTAAGTCAACATTTAATTGTTGAAATACAATATAGTTGGCATCTTGATTATCTTCATTGCACAATCAAACATTAAAAAAATTACTGGCAATTTTAATCCTCTTACAGACTGATAATAACATTGATAATTATATTACTTTTTTTTTGACTTGGGATAATTACATTATTGATAGTTAAAAATTTTGAAGTAAATAAAAACTACATATGCATGACATATTCTAAGCAAAGAGATGCATAAGTTTCATACCACTCTTACCTTTGATTCTACTATAATTTCTCTCAATATAAGTTATAGAAAAATTAAATCAAGAAATTTTAAGGGGCTAGTTTGTTACCCAATAGTGATGAAAAGGTTCTCGGGAGTTAAATTAAGACTTTATAATTGATTTGGAGTTAAACGATAAAATTTTAAAGCATAAACTTAAATTTAGCCCTAAACAAGTGATAAAAGGAATGGAAATTGAGTAAGAGTGAAAAGGGATTGATAGAAGTGATAGGAAGTGGCAATTGAGTGGTGATAGACTTAAATTGGTTAAGTTGGCGTGAATAAGTAGCTAAATAGAGCTTTAAGTGATAATTGAGTATTTTGGTCAATTTAGTTCATTGACAAAGTGTGCAATTGTGTGTAGATGAGCATATTACGTGTGTAAGTTGAGAAAGAACATGTATAGGTGAGCGTTAATGATTGTTGAAATCCATGAGTAACTTTTTTTGTGACATAAGGGTTGAAATAACCGAATAACTTTCTTTATTTGATTATCTACTGTAATTTATGCATATAATTGCATGAAATATGTTAGAATATGAATATTTAATAAATGAATGTTTGATGCATGAAATGAATTTCTAAAGATGCAAATTTATGAAAAATGCATGTTATGTGATTGTGTGTGTATGCGTGTGAATTCATATGGTAATATGTGATTTGAGCGAAAGCATGATCGTAGGGATAGGAGTTCATCTGTAGGGAGAAGTAGTGAAAGACAATATGTCATTATTCTCCTTAGTACCCAATGAGATGCAATGTTAAAGAATTGTATCTTCTTAGAACTTTTTGAGGTGTAGTGTTGGAGATTATCTTCTTAATTCCTATTGAGATGTGGTATTAGAGATTTGGGCCCTTAGCATCTGTGATGTGGTGTTGGAGCCAACAACACCTCATTGTGTGTAATAGGAGAAATCATAGTATGAAAGTGAGATAGAATGTCTTTGGTTGGGTGATTCTACCACTGAAGGTGAGGTCAAGGCCAATAAGCATGTGTGTTAGTCTAAGGAGAGCCTATGGTTTCAAATCAAAGTGATTTGGATGTTTGGATGGTAGTAATCGTGCTATTAATGGTGAATTGTGAAAATGACTTGTAAAAGTGGTGATTTATGGTGAAATGTGATACTGATGAGGTGAATTTTATGTTATCGCCTATGTTCATATGTATATTATGTTGTACTTACTTATGGTAGCATGTGATAATTAATAATAGTAAGTTATTCTATTACTAAGATTATTATCTCACCCCATGGTTATATTTTATAGGTTATAATAGTGAGTCAGGCAAGGGGAAAGAGTCAGGACTGACTTAGAGTTGTCAAAGCCATGCGAATTTGAAATTTGTATAATGAACTCAATTATTGTGGATATTGTGCATATAAGTTGCTATAGGACTTGCATGCAAGTTTAAAGTTGTGAATTGTTGTGATTTTATAAATCTTAGTGATGAAATTTGGGATAATGATTAATTAAGATAATTATGATTTATTTAATATATTAGGATTATTCATTAGGGATATTTGAATAAAAATTTCATCCATTAGAATCAGGATTTATTATTTTTTATGTTTTTCTTAGATATTAGTATTTCTAAGATTAGATTTAGATTTGGGATTTGAGATTTAAATTTAAATTATTATTATTTTATTATTTTCAAAGCTATATAAATAAAGTTAGGTTTTACATTTGTATTCAGCTTTTAAGTATTAATGAATAAGAGTTTTAGAGAGTTTTGTTCTTCTTCCTCTTTCTCTTCTCTCTCTTCCTTTTCTTTATATTTCCCCTCCCCTTCTTGTTTTACATCAATTTCATATTAGAGCTAAGTTTGACCTCCCTTCCCTGTGTTGCTTTTTTGTTGGGATCCATAAAATAACTTAAATCTTTGTTAAAGCCACATATCATCATATAAAACATTTGAAAGGTAATTTTCAATTTATATATTCATGATTTTATATGGAATATTACCATGAATGCCCATATAGGGAGTGCCAAAATTATTATGGCACCCCACCTCAATGTGTTAGGCATCCACAATATAGCAAAGGCTACTATATGAAACTAATTGAAAAACATCGACAATACTGATATGCATATGGTGTGGTTATGAAGTATGTTGTAGGGTTGAATATACACGACAGGTTGCTGAGGATGAAAGTTTTGATGCTAAATTTGAAAGGCGAATAGCTAAAGTCAAATGCCGCAATGATAAATTTAACGCTAAATTGAGACATCAAATTCAAGAAGGTGTATGTTTATCTGAAAAAAATAAAGAAAAGCTTCAATAAATGGCATAGATTCAATGTCACTTGTAAAAACAAAAATATATTTTCATGTGATGAATTGATCAAGATAATATGGATGAAGAAGAAGCATCTCTACTTCACAATTTTTTTTTACCCACAATGCCTCTAAGCGCAATCATACTAACATTTGCGGGTCTCATTTTTATCAATAAATGACATAGCTTCAATGCATAGTTTTACTAGACAAATTTATTTTATTAATTACAAGGATAATTTAGTTTCATTTTTATTTTTTTAAACATAATTATTACACTTAACCAACTTCCTTAAATTATTTGAGTTAGTTTTTTTTTATATGTAAAAATAGAAGGAGCATATAGTAAGTTAAATACTACCGGTTCACTTATGGTTCCACTATAGTCATACTATTAACTCTTAAATCAATATTTTAACTAGTTTAATGACTGGTTTTGTTTGTTAGAGACACTAATTATGGTTATTTTACAGCTAGTTCATTCAAATATTTTAGTGTTTTGTATGATTTTTTGAGGCTCTGTATAATTATAAAAAAGTAACTATTGGATTTTACTTTTAACAGCTATAAACTCAAGAAATTTAAAAAATGAACCCATATTCAAGTACAAAGTAGATTGAACAAAAGAAATAAATCAAGTCAAATTAAATTTTAAATAACATTGAAGCTAACTCCTGATGAAATCATGAATTATTTGTAAATTAAATTGATGTTGGACCTACAATGTCTTTTGGGCTTATATGTCACAATCTGAATGGACTTTCTTGATTGCTGCTTCTGCTGGTCGAAGCGGCAAGCAAAGCATGACATATAGGCCCAAATAAAAATGTAGTAAAACTTACATACAAAAAAACATGGGCCTAACCCACTAGGCGAAAGAAATTTGATTTGAAAGACAGATCGCTTACACACACACATAAAATTCAGGTTGTGGATATATCGCTTTTGTTGTTTATGTATTATGTTAAGGTATTACATAATATATAAACTGAACCAGTTGATATATTTCTCATATTGTTTATGAATTATGTAAGGTATTACAAATATAACTAGTCATTGAATCAGTTGAGCTACTAGTTGAAGAAATAATAGTCTAACCATGGCTGACCTAATAGTAATTAAATTATTATTACTTTAATTATATACTAATACTGTGACCTAACTATTTCACTTTTGAATTTTAAATTTCCTTTCTTTCCTTTTATGTTTTTTTGCCCAAAAATATAGCTATCCTAGACTTTCTTATCAGTTAGAGTACTGTCTTTTAAACTAGTGCCTCAGATAATTCAATAACTAGTTTGATTTTTAATATTTTTTATAATACATAAACAATATAAGCAATCTATCTTTGAAATCAAATTTCATTCTATTGAGAAAAAAGGAACTTCTTGCAATTGTATAAGGAAAAATTAACTATTTAGTTCTTATAATGTTGATTCAGTTTAGCTTAATTAGTCTTTGAATTTTGATTCATTGTAATTTAGTTCCTAAACTTTGATTTAGTTATAATTCAGTTCGTGAACTTTGGCTCTCTATAACTTAATCCCTATAGTTTCAATCATTTAAAATATTAGTCCTTATATTTTAAAAAATAAAAATAAAAATATTAAATCTTTATAATCTTCATCAAATTACAAGTTTTAGTAATTTAAAATTAATGCTTAAATGTCCACATAATTTTAATTTTTAGAATTTTATTTTTAAGATATAAGGACTAATATTTTAAATGATAAAAACCATACAGACTAAGTTGTAGTGAGTTAAAATTTAAGAACTAAGTTATAATTAAGTCAAAACTTTAAGGACTAAGTTATAACAAATTAAAATTAAAAAATTTAGTTACAATTGAATTAGAACTATAAGAACCAAATAATAATTTTTAATTTCATAAATTAAATTTTTTATTTATTTTGTTGTAATTATAAACTGCTTGGGTCAAATTTTAACCATTTTAATTAATTAATTAATTTTTTTAAATGTATTAAGATGGTTTTTTTATAAATTAATTAAATTTGAACAATTCATTTCTTACATAATAATAAAGACAAGATGAGGGAGACTAGATGAAATGAATGAGTCCTACTGTGAATGAGACCCAACTTTTAATTTTGCTGTCAGGGTCTTATTTTATTCTTATTTTATTGTAATTATTTTTCACGTTTTCATCTTTCTTTGTGTTTTTCTTTCCCGGCCTTTTTTTGAACCCCAAAGGCAAGATCTACCAAAAGCTATCCACCGTTGATTTATGAGCAGCACCCTCCTCAATGATTGTCTTTCATATTAATTAATTATTGGAGCATCCTACATAGCCTTCGACGAGGTTAGAGTTTCTTCTTGTTTTTTTGGTTTTTGAATTAAGTAACAACTACAAATAGTTCAAACCTACTATTACAGCTAAAAGAAGAAGAGGAAATAAAATTTCACCATCCTCTCCCAGCTTAAGGTAATAATTCTATCAAAAGTATCGAAAAAGTTGAGAAAAACTTGAATATCACTCCATAAAATCTTTTCTGTAAGATCTTTGGGTGTTTTTGAATAACTTTCTCTTGATGACAACTGCAATAATGTTAGTAAATCCAAGAGGACCAAAACCATCAACATTAGCCATCCATTTAAGAGCTAATCTCATTTCCTTCAAAACAAATTGTTTTTGACATTCACTTTGGCAAGCTTTATTTCTTCTTCTATTATTGTAAGAAAATTCTCTGAAAATTAGTACTCCATTTTTCCTAAGTTGGTGTCTGTTTTCGCCTTGACGTAAAGAGTTTTAAAATATCAAATATTTCTTATTTTATATAAAAGCCATTGATTAAAAAAAACAAAAAAAATTAAAAAATTGGGACATTATAAAAAAAAATTAAAGAAATGTACAATAACTAGACTTCTAAACTCACCTCTATTAGGCCTAGCAAAAATGAGCTTGGGCGCAAGCGCATGTTTAGATTTATTTTTATTTTACTATTAAAATAAAATATTTTTAATTTTTAAATTAAATTTAGACTTTAAAATGTATATTAATATTTTAAAATTAAAATTTATATTTCTTTTTTTAATTTTTGAATATGCAACATTATATTGTAAAAGTTAAACTTTTATAAATTAAAAAATTACAAATAAAAAAGGGCTCATGGGCTTGACCCTAAACCCAATCAATAAGGGTTGAGCTTGAAGAAATGATCAATTTTATGATAATCAGGCTCTGGGTTTGCATTCATATGGGTTGAGCTTGCTCGTTTATCAGCTCTATGATTAAATCTAGCAAAAAGAGCTAATCCTTCATAATGTGATGATCAAAAATTTAAATCTCTATTATGAGAGGTACCCACATGTAATATTTGATTGTATTTTCATTACGATAATACCTAGCTATATGCAATAACAAAAAAAAAATATGTATTTATAAATTACTTTTCAATAAGATTTTAATGTAATAATAGGACTAGAATTCATGAGAACAAATGTTTGGACACGTTTAATTAATGTTTCGTCCTTATCTTCTACTTCACCTACTCTACCCTTATCTTCTTTGTTTGTAGTGCGCCGTTCTTTTCTTTAGCTCTGCTATGCAAAAATCAAACTGAAATAAGTTGGTCAGGTCCATTTCTCAGGTTATTTCAGTTTTGAACGTGAATCATATTGTTGCAGGGCGTGGGCCATTTTGAATATGTTGTTGGGAGAATTACTTTGATATCCATTCAATACAATTAATTACTCTCAGATCCAATCTCATATTTTATCAATGAACTTGGAAGTAATTAAGTGTTAAGTAAGACTTGTATATATATAATTCTCCTTGTTTTGTTTACTAGTTTATGTTGGCCTTATTAAGGCCAGCAAAAAGACATCTTCGCATAACATATTGGCTTGATTAGGCTTTCAAGTTTAGACAATCAAAACTCCATCTTGAACAACACAGATCCCAAAAATAGAATTAATGATAGTTAGATTTTGATAATTTTTTTGAAAAAATAAATTATAAATATTGATTCACACAATCACAAAAAGGTATTTTAATTACAAAAGCAATGAGTAATCCATGCATGCCTTGGGGATCTTGTGAAGCTACGATTTGCCAACCAATCAATGTTTAATGTTAACCATAAAGAAAAGCGAGCAAAAGGAACGAAAGGGAAGTGAAAATTTTCATTAATTTGTGATGAATTCACATAACTCTTGAATCTTGATTTCAAATTCATCAGAATTAATGGCAGATTTGGCAGCCTAGCCCGTTTGGCACGACCCAACTGTACCCAGTCAAGTGAATAGGATGGTTGCATACCTTTGTCCTGGTCCTGGAGTAGCAACAAGAAATACAAATATATTGTCATGTGACTAAAAAATAATAAGGAATAAATAATTCAGTTTGTGCAGGCAATCATATGTATGATTCAGCAAGGTTTTTAAAGGCGCATAATTGCACAGATGTAATTAAGCTTTAAAAATAATCAATATCACCGAAATCTCTTTAAACAATTAGTTAGCGTTTGGATGGACATGATTGAATTTAAATTTTAAATTTAAAATATCACATTTAAAATTCATATTTTTTAAATTGTTAGTTTGGCTAGTGTAAAAAAATTTAAATGTAGAAAATAAATGAGCTAGAATTCAAAGTAGAAACAAGAGATTGAGAATGAAAAGGCTACCTATATTTTTTGATTAATGAGAGATGAGAGGAAAGGTAAGAGTAATAGAGGCAACAATAATAAAAATTTGAAGGAAATAAGAGTTTAAAGTAGTTGAAAATTCAAATAACTAGTGTTTTGAAAGAATTTGAAATTACAAAGATGTTATGATAAAATATTGAATTTGAAATCTATAAACTTTTACTTATATAAATAAAAAATTGGGTTCAAATCTCAAGAAACATTATAAATTTTAAAATTTGCAATGATTTTCAAGTTCGATCATTTCTCAATCTTTTTTTTAAATTGTAAGTTGCATGGTATGGAAATTCGGGTTAATTCATCCGGTTGAACTAGCACATCATTAAACCAATGTCTTAATTAATTAATAAAATGTTTTATTTATGTATAACTGATTTTATTATGGTTCGATTATGATTTTAACCATTAATTCTTGAACTAATATTTTAATCAATTCAATAACTATTTTGGTTTTTAATATCTTTATCAGTTGTAACCCCTGTAGTCCACTTGTTAGGACACATTTAATCAATGTTTAGTCCAGATTATGGCCCATTCCACCTCTTCTCTACCCTTACTTCTTTGCATAAATCAAACAGAAATCAGTCGGTCAGTTTCAGTGTTATTTGTGGACCATTTTGAATAATATTTGGTTTTCTGGTTTATGTTTGCCTTATTGAGGCCAGCAAAAGGGCATCTTCTTAACAGAACAAAAGGGCTTGTTTAGGCTTTCAGGTTTGGACGACCAAACCTCCATCTTGAGCGACAAGAAAATCCTGAAAGAGAGAATTAATAATAATAATTAGATTATGATGAAATTTTTTGAAAAATGAAATATAATTGCTGATTCAAATAGATGTAAACACTTTCAGTTTGTGAACTGAAAATTATATTAATAATTAGAATTTCTAAATTTATGATTATTTAAATTAATATTTGTAACTTATTTTTTTTAAAAAAAATTATTGGAGATCTAACTTTCATTATAATTTCTTTATTGTGTCTTTAGCTATCGTCCTCACATTTTAAAACCTCAATCCTTCGTCACACCTACTCCTAAAATAAGAATGATGCCTCTCCACTTCAGTTTACAAAAGCTTAAAAAAAAAAAGATAAAAATTATAGTGTTACGCAGACGGTTAATCTATAACACACCGTTAACTGATAATTTATGAAGTTAATATATTAACATGAGAGTCATGCTGATCAACTATCATGTATAGAATCTTTGCAAACACGAAAAAATAAATGAAAATAAATAAAGATTATTTTAATAATTAACTAAAAAATTAATTGTAAGTTAGTCCCTTAATCTTTTCATGATATTTGAGAATCCATTTGTACTTTTTATGCAAATATCTTGCTTATAGGGTCCTTGAATGATATTGTTTGCTTTGCAATAAGGATCAAATTGATAATTGAGACAAACTTAAAAAATTAAATAAATAAAAATTAAACTTAAAAGACTAAATTGATAGCTATATTGGCAAGCAAATTTGAGGAGCTAAAAGTTTCATTACTGATCCCAAACTAAAACGCCCAAACAACATAAGCTTAAGATCTTAACGAATGCAAGGAGCCTCTTGAAGCATGACTTTATTTATAGTTATGACAAAGTGCAATGAAATAACGAAGCTTAATCTTGTACATTACTTATTCATAGTCAATTACACTTTAGATAATAGCCAAAGGCTCTTTGTGCATCAAATGATTGAGCCATGATAAATATAGCAACAAGAGGGCTATCATCAGTAGTGATAACCAAACGTGAGATTCCACCTGGGCCTCTAGAAATCCCAAGATCTTTACAGTAATCACCATTAATGGGACAGAACACAATCTTGCACGTGAAATTAGGATATTGTTGAATCCTGAACCAACCCTACAGAGTTTTCTCATACCCACTGATTTTCACGGACTTCACCCCATCTTCTCCTTCAACAATAGTCCACTTGGACAGCATAGGAACGTAGGATGGTAGGAAATTTAAAATAATAGAAGTTTAGAAAAAAATTTAAATTACAAAGGAATTTAGGTAGGATTTGGATTTGGATTAATTATCCAAACAATGGATTTAGCTTGAATCCAAATTCAAATCTGAATCTAAATCCACATGCATCCAAACATAATATGAAAGTAAGAAGCTTAGAGAGAGAGAGAGAGAGACAGAGAGTTGAAGTGTAATTTTATTTAATTATCACAAAGTGCAAGGAATTTGCTAAGCTTAACCCTGCACATTGCTTATTCATAGTCGATTACACTTTATATGATAGAGGCTCTACGTGCATCAGATGATTCGGCTTTGATGAACACAACAATAAGCGGATTATCATCAGTGATAACTAAAAGAGAGTTTCCATCATTGTCTCTGGAAATCCCAAGATCTTTACAAGAATCACCATTAACGGGACAGAACTCAATCTTATTCGCGAGAATAGAATATTGTTGAATCCTGAACCAACCCTGCAGAGTTTTCTCGTACCCACTGATTTTCACGGACTTCACCCCATCTTCTCCCTCAACAATAGTCCACTTGGACGGCACAGGAACACATGATGGTACTTTTCCCTCAACAGAGAAGAAGTCCACATTAGTGCTTGATGTGATGTTTACAATTTCTGATGGGGATTTAACTGTCCAAGGCAAGCCGCGTTCAGGGAAAATGCTAAATGGCAGTTGCACAACACTAAGAGGGCAAGTTTCATTTCCAGTCTTGGCAAGATCCAAGCCACCGGGTCCTGGCCAGATAGGATGAACGATGTAGTATGAGGCACCATTCACAATGGGTTCGCCTTGACTGTCAACGAGAAACCTGGCTGTGGTTAAAGAAGTGAAGAAGGCAAAGAGAACGAAGAGGGAAAATGAGGAAGGCTTCATTATATTGAATGTCGAGCTTTTGTTTCTTGGTTTGTGTTGCTATGTGGAAACAAGAGGATGGAGGGTTCTATTTATAGATCCTACTACTACCAAAAGGAGGAGTAATTTCGATGATCATCGATGCAAGCTGGGAAAAAAAAAAAAATTGAAGATATACCACGTTTTGGAATAGGCATAGGCACGTGAACTCTAGACTTGTAGCTTAGAATCCAAATTATGGAAGCAACAAGCAAGATCAGGAGATAGATTTCAGGTGAGGCGGACCCACAAATGGCAGATTAATAAGTTGGGTATAGTAGAAGAAATTAATCCTTCACAATATCACAATAAGATTCATAATGAGGTGAATTAAGATTCAAACATTTTTTGGAAGAGGTGCCCACATTTAGGCTTTGTTTGGATAGAAAGAAAAGTAAGAAGAAAATAGAGAAGGAAAGAAAACTATAAAGGACAATTTTCTAAAATAATAAATTTCTTAAAATTATTTTTGGAAGTAAGGAAAGAAAACTATAAGGGACAATTTTTTAAAATAGTAAATTTTTAAAATTATTTTTGGAAGTTCCCCGCATAGTTTTATTTACCCCCCGTTTTTTTTTCTCTCCATCTAAACTAAAGGTTAGTGCTTGACCAACCTCAATCATGAAAATACATGTAAGCAATAACAACAAAAGCAGCAGCAGCAGCGACAACAACAACAATAATAAACATGTATTTATGACTTACTTTTCAGTAAGACTTTAATGTAGTAATACTAGCATTCATAAGAGTAATTTGTAGCAAAATTTTGGGATAAAAAAATGGGTGAAATTTTGAAAGGAATTTACCAACAATTGAAAGTTCTTAAAGGTGCATTGCACATATGTAATTAAGCTTAAAAAATTATCAATGCTGGTACTTCAAGGTCTCTTAAAACGCCATTACAGATTTTGAAATCAACAGTGATTTTTAAGTGTTAATGTCTTAATAATCGAATAAAGATTTGGAAATCTGCAATGATTTTTAAGTGCAATGCACATCTCTTAATGTTTTCTTGTTAAATCATTAATCAGAACTTGTTGACAAGCTAATATTTAATAAAAAGGTATTATTATAGTTTAAAGTCTACTCGCCAAAAGCTTAATGAAACTTGTTAGTTTGGTAAAAATCATTTGTGAATTTACTAATGTTTTCTTGTCACTTTAGTTTCCAAATCATTTAACTTGAGTAAAGCTGTAATTTTATTAATATTTTCTTATCAATTTATGAAGAGAAACTTGGTAACAAGATTTAAGATGCAAAATATGTTTTTATATGATATGAAATACACTTGTCAAAGGCTTAATTAATGAGATTTTATCATTTCATTGACATTTACCCGTCCATTTATTAATGTTTACTTGTATATGCGACTTATCGCTAGTTACTGTGGGATGATACTTTTCTTTGGGAAAAAAAAATCAAGGGTAGTTTAGTATTTTTGCAACTAAACTTAATTCCATTTAAGTTTCTTGTTCTTGTAGATCAAATTCAGAATCATTCGATTCCTTTAGCGAATGAGGTACTTCAGTAATTCCTGGATGCAATTTTCCCTATAAATTACTCATCAATGATATTTATATGCAGCAATAGGACTAGCAATAGTCATCGTTAGAATAATCTGTAGGGAAAATTGGGGATAAGAATAACCAGATGGAAAATTTGAAAGGAAAGGTTCTTAAAGGTGCATTGCACATCCGCAATTTTGCTTCAAAAATCATCAGTACAGATTCTTCAAGGCCTATCTTTAAACAATCATAGATCTCAAAATATGCAATGATTTTCAAATGCACAGTCATTTCTCCTCAGTTATTTTTCTAAGTTATTGCTAGGACACGTTTAATTACTGGTTGATCTTGATTGTGACCCACTCCGCCTCATCCACCCTTGTATTATTTGTTTCTAGTCCTGTACTTTTCTCTACCTCTGCTTTTTTTTTTTTTGGTTCCCTCAAAGGTATCTTTCTATTGAAAGTAATTATGTTCGAGGCAATGTTGGATACTAAATGTGAGCATATCTTTCAATATAATTCAAATATTGGTCTGTCATATTCTAAAGAATTAGTCTCTTTTGCTAGACCTAACTCTATTGGTTCTTTAATTAGCAATGCTTTGCATAAATGAAATAGGTATTTATTAGTCAGTAAGGACTTATGGACCTGACCCTAAACCTGATTAACAAGGGCCGAGTTTGAAGAAATTACCAATTTTATTATAACCAAGCTTTTGGATCTGCATCCATATGGGCCGAGCTTGCCTGTTTATCAGCTCTAGGATTGAGTCTAGTAAAAAGAGTTAATCCCTCACAATGTGATAAATAAAAATTTAAATCTCTATTATGAGAGGTGCCCACATGTAATATTTGACAGTATTTTAATTATGATAATACCTAGCTATATGCAATAACAAAAAAAAAAAAAAGAAGGTACGTATTTATAAATTACCTTTCAATAAGATTTTAACGTAATAATAGGACTAGCATTCATGAGAACAAATGTTTGGACACGTTTAATTAATGTTTCGTCCTTATCTTCTACTCCACCTACTCTACCCTTATCTTCTTTGTTTGTAGTGCTGTTCTTTTCTTTAGCTCTGCTATGCATAAATCAAACTGAAATAAGTTGGTCAGGTCCATTTCTCAAGTCATTTCTGTTTTCAACGTGAATCATATTGTTACAGGACTTCCGGGCCATTTTGAATTTTTCGTTAGGAGGATAACCATTTTGAATATTTTGTTAGGAGGATAACTTTAATATCACATTCAATATAATTAATCATTCTCAGATCTATTTACAATTGAGCTCATATTTTATCAGCGAACTTGGAAGTTATTAATTGTGTTGAATGAGACTTATATATAATTCTCCCTATTTTGTTTGCTACTTGTTAGTTTATGTTGGGCTTATTGAGGCCAGTAAAAAGACTCTTCGCACTACATATTGTGGGCTTGTTTACGCTTTCAGGTTTAAACAATCAAAGCTCCATCTTGAACAGCACAAATTCTAAAAATAGAATTAATAATGATTAGATATTGATAATTTTTTTCAAAAAAAATTATAAATATTGATTGATAGAGTTATAAAAAGGAATTTTAATTACAAAGTAAAAGTTATATTTAGAATTTATGATCTAATACTAATAAAGTAATGAGTAATCCATGCATGCTTTGGGGATCTTGTGAAGCAACGATTTGCCAACCAATCAATGTTTAATGTTAACCATAAAGAAAAGCGAGAAAAAGGAAAGAAAGGGAAGTGAAAATTTTCATTAATTTGAGATGAATTCACATACTCTTGAAATCTTGATTTCAAATTCATCAGAATTAATGGCGGATTTGGTAGCCTCGCCTGTTTGGCACGACCCAACTGTACCTAGTCAAGTGAATAGCATGGTTGCATACCTTTGTCCTGGTCCTGGAGTAGCAACAAGAAGAAACATAAATATATTGTCATATGACCAAGAAAATAACAAGGAATAAATAATTCAGTTTGTGCAGACAATCATATGTATAATTCAGCAAGGTTTTTAAAGGCGCATAATTGTACAGATGTAATTAAGCTTTAAAAATCATCAATGCCGCCAAAATCTCTTTAAACAATTAGATAGCGTTTGGATGGACATGTTTGAATTTAAATTTTAAATTGAAAGTCCTTATATTTAAAATTGTTTTGTTTGGATAGTGTAAAAAATTTTAAACATAAAAAAGAAATGAGCTGAACTTCAAAGCAGAAAAAAAGATTGAGAATGACAAGGTTACTTATATTTTAATCAGTGATAGATGAGGACGAGAGATGAGAGGAAAGGTAAGAGTAACAGAGGTGCCAATAATAAAAATTTGAAGGAAATAAGAGTATTGAAGTAGTTGAAAATTCAAATAACTAGCATTTTGAGAGAATTTGAAATTACAAAGGTGTTATAATAAAATATTGAATTTGAGATCCATAAATTTTTTCTTGTCTAACTATAAAATTTGGTTCAAATCTCAATTCTCATACATTCAAATGCGCAACAGTATAAATTTTAAAATTTGCAATGATTTTCAAGTTCTTCTAGTCATATCTCAATCTCTTTTCTAAATTGTAAGTTGCATGGTATGGAAATTTAGGTTAATTTTTTTGGTTAATTTTTTCTTAGTAAAATATCAGAGTTATATATTTTCAGCTCTCATAAATTGACACATTATAGAAGTTATGAAACACTAGATGGAATTCTCATTTCAATTTTATATAAAGTCTTTTATGTATGTACAGAGTAACTGTTTCAATAGCTTGAAGATATAGTTGTTACATGATCTACTTATTTTCAACAAGATAATATTATATTTAACGAAAAAAATTATGAGAATTATTATTAACAAACTTTGTTATGCAATGTAACAAAAATTTCAAGATATATTGAATGTTATGTATTTGATATGTATCATAAAATTACTCATCCAAAAATTAAGAGGTTTGATGAAGATGTTCTTCTAGAAAAAAATTACTTTTTTTAATAATCAAGCTATTGAAATTTATGATATGAATGATTTTACTCTAATATAATTCGATCTTATTAACATAAAGATTTTATGACAATTAAGCATTATTGAAGTATGATTATCAATTGAAAGAATTAAATAGTAAATTCAATAAGTAAGTAATAGAGCTTATTATATTGAAAAGAACTTTAGATTACAATGATGTATTTAAATCATTTAATGCTCATAGAGATGATAAAATTTTTACCAATTTAATGATAATTTATATTGCAAAAGAAATTGCTAAAATATTTGTTGTAGGTATAATGACTAATGATTTTTATACCATGAAAAATTGATGAGCAAAACTTATATATATATATATATATATATTGTTATATATGTGTGTAAAAATTGAATATAAATGTATATGTTAAGATATTTATATTATGTTGGTGATATATATATATAACTTTCCTTTAATTATTATATATACTTTGTTATTTCCACCCTCCTTAATAAAAATTCCTTGCCCTTGCAAGAAGGGTGCTATTTAAAGAACTCTTGATTGCATAGCTACAGATTCAATTATTGAGTTGAAGTAAATGATCATAACTTGGAAAAGACGCGCGAAATTAATTATGTTGGGTTTAGATTGTGCCCTTCCATTGTGGTCCACTCCACCTCCTCTACTCTCACCTTTGTTTCTACTTCCCTAACTTTTTTGGCTCCGCTTTACATAAATAAAAGAGAAATCAGTTGGTCAGGTTCTACGTACTCGGGTGATTTTTTCCTATTCTGAGACTCACAGCCAACTTGAAACATGCATCCATGTTGAAGGACTGGTTGGCCATTTTCAATAACGTTAGCCTTCTTCTTCAAACATCATGGTATTAAAACCAACACTAGTTGGTTCCATTGAACCGATGAACTAGTTCCTTAGCTCATTCATTCAAAAGTTTTGGACAGGTTAACCAAGTTGAAATTTATTTCTTTCCTCTAATTGCTAAGTTTGAAACGACATTATGTTGTTAGAGGATATATGGTTTTTGCATGAATGCTCCATTTACTTGTTGATTCTTTTTTATTTAAATATAATTCTTTGCAAGCTTATATGTAGGTATTTTTAATTATATATTTTAATTAAATTATATTATTTTAATCATAATTGATTTGATCTCTATTCAACTATAATTGGACTACTGACCCTTAAATTACTGCCTCAACTGACTCAATGATTAGTCTGATTTTCAGTACTTCATAAAACATATTGGGCTTGTTTAGGCTTTTAGGTAATCAAAACTCCATCTTGAACATCGAGATTTCAACCATAGTGTCTTCCATTCCACCTAATCCTAAAATAAGAATGATGTCTCTCCACTGCGTTTAAAAAAAATGAAAAATAAGTATACGGAGTATGATGCGGATGTTTGAGTTATTCACTGTTTACTGGTAATTTATAAACGTAAATATATCAACATGACAATGATGATCAACTATCAGATAGAATCTCTGTCAGCAAGATCAAATTATGATATGGTAAAAACCATTCATATGGCTACTGGGAATTTTAATTGCTTAGATACTATAAGTATGTATTTTCTATATAGGTTTAAGTGTTAATTTACTTATCAACATTTTTTCACGCACAGCAAGCGTCCTCAAGTCATGAGTGGCGCGATGTTGCCTCCATTTATTAAAAATAGAGTAATATTGTCTTTCTTTTAAATTTATGTTAATTTGACTGTTAGTTAATTTGGAAAACTACAACAAATAAAACACCTAGAAATTAAAATAATGTGAGGACGAAAAAGAAAATTACAGATAAGGACTCAGAAAATTGTAAAAAAGGACCATAAATTTACGGACAATGACCTATAAAATTATATAGGAATGTGTTTTTTTACACTAGTTGTGTTGTAAATTGAAATTATGTGATAATTTATAAGTTTTCTAAAAAACATTTAAAAATCAACTGATGAATTTAAGATGGGTTAAAATGTTAATTTACTCTTGAACTTTTTTATCAGGTGCACTAGGTGCCTTCAAGTTAATGCTAGTGCAACTGCCCTTCATGTATTTAAAAACAGAGCAATTTATTGCCCTTTCATTAAATATCCGTTAATTTGATAAGCTCCAACCAAATCTTCAAATTCCAGGTTAAATTTAGTGGAACGATGTTCAATAATAAACTGAGTAGGGCAAGATTTCGTGCCATTAAGAAAGCCTTCAAGCTTAAAGCTTCAGATGAGTGAAAGAATGTATATCATGGATGGCTACAGACCCCAAAGCAAATACAATCTTAAATAGCTAGGCTACAAAACACTAGGATACAAGAGAAATAGACACGTGTATAAGGAATAAATGAATGACGTATTTGTTACAAAGAGCCATGGTTACCCAAAAAACTGTGGCTTATGCCATGGTTTTTGTTAGAAATCGTGGCTTGATTTCTGACAAAACTACAAAACCATGGCTCAATTTTCAACAAAACCATGATTGAGCCACGGTTTCTGAAGAACCATGGCTTTTCTTATTTTCTAAAACTAATTAATCCGAGTCACCATTTCTTAGTAGCGACCACATTCCTTGATTTATGTTTAAAATTGTCATTTGATGGTCAAGATCTGATTTAAGATGATTTTGATGAATGTGAATTTAATATGTTGTCTAGAGTCCATTGAATGTGTTTATAGCCTTTTGGCACATGGCTTTGTTTTTGGACATTCAAGAAGTGTTTGATGGACTTGTAGTTTTAATCTAGTAGAAAGGGTTGGATTAGATAGCTTCATATTGAAGCCTTGGGCTATAGTGATGATCGTACTCCCTTATTGAAAGTAGTTAATGGTGTCCCGGTCAGAGCATTATTGTAAGTTGTGAAATTGGTATCCAAAAGAGCAATTCTAGAAGTTGTTGGAATTTCCTTTCTTTCATGAAGTGTTAGGATGAGATGGACAGCCCCAACATGTAGATGGATATATCCTTGCTCTTGCCAAAAATTTATCAAAGATTGAAGAATTTCAAGAGTAACATATTGTTATGTAAAGGATTTATGGAGACCATATTGATAGATCAAGTATAATAACCTTGATAAATAAAAATAAGAATGCATATAAATTAATTTGTTTAAAGTGTATTTTATTTATTGTCTGGAGCAATTATGACAATATGGAGTGTTGGTATCGTGGAAGAGTGCATGTAACCCACCCATTAGGACCCAAGTTTGAATTTGACTATGGCCCAAGAAGTTATTTTATTTTTATATACTTCACAAAATTACTAAATTGTCCTTGTCACAACCAGATATTTTTTCTCTCTTATTTCTTACCTTCCTTGAGTATTTTGAGAGCAGAGAGAGCAGAGAGCTTCGTACCAAACTCTTGCACTACTTCTCATCAATTTTTGCCTTCTTCCCTCTCAATCCTGGTCACTCGTTGTTCGTGTGAGTCACCATCACCGGTGTGCCTACAGCCGTTACGCCTATTGTTGCTGTGAGTTCTTTCCCTATTTCACCACCATTTCTTTGCTTGTTTTTTGTAAGATTGTGTTAAGTGCGTGGACATCTTCTCCTTCTTGCTCTTCGATTTTGTTCGCTATGGCTGTTGTGGGAGAGCTTAGAGGTTCTGCTGCCATTGCATGGGTTTGGGTCATGAGTTTTCTCTCCTTTGCCTTTTCTTTGGGTCACCAATATTCCTCTATTGTAAGAAACCTAAATTTTAAATTGAATAAATTTTTTTCTCATAATGGATGTAGTATTTAAATAAAGTTTATAATAAGTAGAAATGGATAGTTTATAAGAATTTATACTGAAAAATTTTCTCAAGAATTTAGAGTCCAAATTTTTCTAGCAAAAGTCTGGTTTTAAATTATAGAAAAATTTTGTGCTCTTTCTGGTAAATTTTGTGTGCCCTTTGTTGTGATTTTTTGTGCTCCTTGTAATTTTCCCAAAATATTCTTATATCAGATTCACTTGTTCTCCCAAATTAAAAAAAAGGAGAAGAAATTAAAAGAGAGATATCGGGAAGCTTCTGCTTCATTTGGAGAGGGTAGACTGAGAGAGAGGAAGGAAAAGAGAGTGCACACAAATCCTCCCTGTTGATCTTCGATTCTTCCTCTTTCATTCTTCTTCGGCGCCAATGATCGTGGAAGAAGGTCTTCCTCTTCCTCCTCCATGTGCTATCATGTGGAAACAAGGGAATTCATCTTGCTTCTTGCTCTTTCCCTTCGTCTATTGCTCACCGTCGTGGGTTATCACCAGCTCATCCAATGCCTGTTCTTCTGTGTCACCGGTGATGGGCCCTTTAGCTTTGGGCTATGGTATTCCTTATTTGCTGTTGAAGGTTCGATGCTCTATTCTCCTTCCCTTATTCAGCACTGAACTTCCTTCCCTCCATTGTCGTTATCACTTATGGCTGGTATGAGGGAGCTCATTCTCCCATCTTCATCTCTAATGATTTTGTGTGGTGTGTGTGTGTGTTGACTTTCTTTGCTTGCTTGTTCGGCTGAAATTGGGCTATTTGGAATTGAATTTTTTTAGTTTAAATTGATTTTTAATAGGGAATTTGAGTGGAAAAGCATGATGAATTTAATGATGGATGTAGAGAATTTGTTGGGTAGGAGATTGGAGTTGAATAAGTTGTATTGAATGGCTTATAAGTTGTGCACATAAGATGTTTGATATAAGGTTTGAGAGAGAATCATGTTCCAATGGAATGAATAACTACGTATATAGAATTATGAAGAAATTGTAATGTAAATAATGATATTTGAGATAATGAGTCATCAACTAAATCTTGTAAAATTTTGATAAGGGTTGTCTTCCACACCAACCTTATTAACTATTTGCTTAGAGCTTCATAGAAATTCTTAGGGTGTATATAATCAGTGCGTGCTTGCATGTGTGTAAATATGTGTGTGTCTTTATGTATATCCATGACCATGAATGTGTTGATTGACTTTTAGTACATACAGAAGAGCTGTCCAGTTGCCTTGCTTTTGTAATATAGACCATAGAGTCTTATTTATGACACTTAGAATAATCCATGCAATGACTAAACCTGTGTATAGAAGATATTACATTTTTTTATGTAGGAAATTAAAATCAAGGACTTTACTTACATATAAGTGTTGAAAAAGTAATATGGGGTTGATGAGCGCTATTTTATTTAATTATTTATTTTGGATCTACAGCTTATTGTATTTATTTAAACCTCCAAATATGTAAAATAAAATGCTATGGTTCAAGTTACAAAGTTGTGGGAAGAGTGCAAGTGCAAATAATGGTATTATTTAGTTAAAATGTGTCAGTGGATTATTATGACTCATGCACTAGAAAGGAATGCAGAGGATAAGAATTTCTTTGGAATGAAATTTAAAAGATTAGGGTCCAAGAGCAATACGATAATATATTATAATAATTAGGTGAATGAACAATTATGAGTTGTATAAAATTTTAAAGGTTCAATTATTATTATATTGGATGTTTCAGGAATAAATCTTGTTGTGAGGAATGCTAAGGGGTAAATTATGGTGTTGGGAATGCCTCAGATAAGTGGATAACGTCCCAATCAATTTATAGATTTGAAAATTTTCTTTTATCAACTATTATTTTCAATAATTTATAGTCATGAATATATGTCACTCTAGCATTGATTAACATTGTTGATTAAATTTCTTTAGTTCTTGAAGTTATTATGATTTATACTTATAAGATTGGCAGAAACATTTTTATAAATTCTAGTACTCTTTTATTCAATAAAAACAATCATGAAAATGGGTGAAGAAGTTTATAGAACATTAGTTGTGAATTTAATATTTTAAAGGGTTGATATTTTAAACAGTTCATACGAGTTTGATATTGAAAAGATAAAAGTTTATTTTGAAAGTGGTGATTTTCTCGCATGTTTAAAAATAAATTTCAAGGGGATGGTTGCTAACGGCAGTTCCGTTAGCCCTTGGCACGCCATGGTACACCTAGCTAGCAGGGTGTTTATATGAGGTGCTAGCCTCGTGTGATGGCCAACGCAGGTGGAATGGAGGGATGGTTATTCATGAGCATCGTACTCACATTTGTTTTATACCACATTTTTTTTCGTGGATTGTGTATCCACATTTATTTCGTAGTTTTAGCTGTGTTTAGTTACTTACCCTTGTGGATTGTGTGTCTACATTTTTTTTTGTAGCATAAGCCGCGTTTGGTTATTTACCTTTATGGACTGTGTGTCCACATTTGTTAATTATTTTGATAAGTCCCTACCATAATTATTTGATGATTTTACATTCCATTGATGTTATTCAGTAATTTGTTTATAAATATTTATTTCATTTATGTGCTTTTTTAGAAGCAAGCTCTATTAACATTTGCCATGATAGTCCAATGATTTAAGACCTAATTTTAAAATTTTACAGAGCTATTCTATTTTAAAGTTTATTATATTTTTATGAAAGTTGTTGTCTCTTTGACTCACACCATTATTTTAATCTTTTCCTTTTTATTCAAGTTCTATTATTTATTGTTGGGATGTTATTCACTAGAAATTATTATTTTGGTTTCAGATACATTAGCTGATGTTGTGCCTTTTGCTAATTCTTGAGGGGTTGTAATATTTGGTTGAGATGAAAAGCTAAAATCAAACTTCTTTAAAGTAAATTTCTTTTGTCAGTTGCTCTACATAAGCTATAGTTAGGGTCCTCATCCTTATGATTTATACTTTGTTATTTACTGATCGGAAGAGAATTCCTTGTTGCTACTATTGTTTTGTAAAACATTAAATCTTCTGTTCGTATTGTTTGTATTAAGGATGGCTTAATTTATTATCAAATGTCTTCATGGCTTATAAATTAGAGTTTTTTTAAGTAAAGACTTTTATGATATAGGTATTATCCCTATATTCTATGTCAAACATGTTCTATTTTTGGGGTGTGACATCTTCCCTTTTCCTTTTCTTAGTTCTTCTCCCTCTTGTCACACCCCAAAGCTAAGGGTATGATCGACATGGAATATGAAATGAACTCATATCCTATAAGCCTTGATTAACTAGAATTTAACTAAAATATCAATAGATTTAAGTTATATGCATTAATAATAAAGTTCATGAAGGTTTAAATGTTTTGTAGAAATTTTGGTAGAGTCTTCCCTACAATTTAAACCTCCCAAAATTTTCACATCAACAAACCTGTCAACCTAACTAGTAAGAAGACTAGCTCCTTTTTAGCAGTTTATGTAATAACAAAATAAGACTAGGAGCTAATCATGGCGTACGTGGAGCAATAACTTATAATTTACCAAATACAGTTACAAGATTTCACAAAAAAGTAATCACCATGTGCTTCCTCTTTCTAAAAAAGCAAAAAGGACCCTCATGGTCAGTTTGAGATACAAGGTCAACTATAATATCTGAGACCAAAGAAATTACCAGTAAGTAGTGTTCCGAACAAAAATTTAATAACGAAAATATGAAGATAATAATTAATAAATTTACTTCAAATGACTTAGTGAAATAATAAATTATTCATAAACTAAAAATAAATAATGATTTTTCATAATAATATAACTATGAAATTAAATAATGTTGGTAGAATCACATATATGTATTAAACTTTTTATTGCTCATAAAATACAAAAATTTCTAATAATAGTGAATTTAATAAAATACTTTTAGAGAATTACTAAAGAAATGATATATTTTAGTTTGACTTTAGGAGGGCTTTATCAGAATGAATAACAAACATGGACATGCAATCCACGAGGGTAAATAACCAATCAAGCGTGAACACACAGTCCACGAGGGTAAGTAACCAGTCAAGTGCGGCTGGAAGCCACGAAACAAGCACAAAAAGAGTCGCAAATCAAGCATAGGCATGAAGCCCATGAAAACAAGTGTGAGTATAATGCTCACGAATACCATCCCTTCAATTGGCCTTCACATGAGACTAGCACCTCCTATAAGCACCCTGCTAGTTAAGTGTTCCATGGCATGCCAAGTGCTAACGGAACTGCTATTAGCATTCAGCATTCTGAACTCAATCTCCCTAACTAAAATCAAGCATGCAATGGGTTGAAAAAAAATTTCAAAATTTTCACTTTCAAAATATATGATTTGGTTGTCATCTTCCATTCCCATATTCATTGTCATTACCTCCATGCATGAATTATTATACTAAAAGTTTGCATATCAAATATAAAGTTAAACAATTGAGTTGTTTTTGAAAAAGTAACACCATTTGTCGTACATCAACTTTAATTATTACTTATCAATAGCATTAATTATCAGTAAAATTAAGATATCATCATTAATAAAATAATTATTAAAAATAGAATTGACAAGAATGTTTATATAAATAATAAAGAAATAGTATTAAAATTTAAGTAAATGAATTTTTATAAAAACTGCTTGAAATTCATTCGGAATGCTACCTACTCATCTAAGTGTTTCCCAAGAATTTTAAAAACTACCTCTATTCTAATGATGCCCTCAATATTCTGACAAATAAGTAAAAATTTTAAATTTATTCATCTAAAAACATCTTCAAAATGTTTAATGGGTATTAATATATATTTAATCCAATCAATACTAACATCACTATGACTAGTTACATTCTAATTACACTTGAATTAGTCAAATCATTTGACAGCTCTCAATTTATCCTTATACTTCCTCATAACCCATAATCATTCATAAATTGTTATAAATCATATCAATCATTCTTAAACTTTCTATAGACTAAAAATTAAAACAAGCATCCTATGTGATCCTTTTTCCTTACTTTGGTAATTTTTAAAATTTTTAATTAATAACTTGAACCAAAACTTACATTTACTCCTTTAAGCTATAATATGGAATCTTAGCACACCATAATTCACCAAAATTTTTTCTCATACATTTCTACAATTACCTTGAGGTCATACATGTATTATTGAAAAAAAATTATGAATGAATAACCAAAAAATTCTAACAATTTCCAAGCTTCTATTTATTTTTATTTATGTATTTATTTATTTTAATTTTATCTCAACTCAACAAAACCAAAAGATTTCTAGCCCCAACCAAAAGCAATACTTTAATCCTAACTAAAAGTAACACACCAAGAATATAGAACAGGACTCCATCCACCGATTGGAAAAGGAAGAGATTTTTTTTTGCTAATGTTGCACTTGAAGAAGAGAGGATTAATGATGTACTTCAACCCAAAGTACAAGTGGTGACAGCTTAAAACCATTATGTAGTTGATGTTGAAGAGGAAAGAAAGAGAAAAAATACTCTATTCTATAGCTCGGATGACAAGGAAGAAGACCAGCTATCGTGGTCAAGAAAGGAAAAGATTTAAGCTTACATACACATATGCAGGACGCTCAGCTCTTGAGAAACAAAATAAGTGAAACTAAATACACACATATACATGTACACAGAAGGCAAACCTGGACAGAAAACAAGAGTGACAGTAAAGAAGAAACAAAGAAGAACTTCAAGTTTTCACGCACCCAAGAAGGAAAGAGACCAAAATCCAGCCAACAACATACATAGTTGATCTACCAGACACACACACACACACATGAACTTTCAATAGCTGATGAAGAAGAAAAAGAGAGAAAAAATGAGTAAGCGTGCACACACCTTCGTTTGCCACAAAAACAGAGCAGAAATGGGGAAGAAGTTGTTAGAGACTCCACATGACAAAGATGAACAAACGGCTCAGAGCATAGGACGAATGAACAGCCAATGATAGGGAAAGCGAAATCAGCAACTTTGCTTCACTATCGCTGACAAGCGAGAGTGACGAGGACAAGTATATGGAGCAGTAGCAGCATGTGAATTCATAGTGACAGCAAGCAAAGTTTGTTGGTAAGGATTGGGGAAATAAATGACTATATGAGGATCTAGAGAAGTGTATAAAGGCGGTGGGAAAAAATCACGATGCTCTATTTTGTTTTTTCACGTGAGCAAACTGAATTAGAACAATAGAAGCAATGGGAAAAATTATAAAAAAAAGAGCATAAGAAAATCACGATAAAAAACACAAGAGAATTATAGGAAAGGGCACCAATTTTTTTTATATTTTGAAACCAAACTTCTCCTTAGAAAATTTGGACTTTAGATCCTTACGAAAATTTCTAGCATAATTTCTATAAACTACCTCTTTCTAATTACTATAAAACTTATTTAAATAAAATATTCATTAGGAACAATTTTTATTTAATTTAAAATTTAGGGTCATTACACCTCTCCTGCTAGTATTGTATAGTGGGAGTTGATTAGTGGCTGTGGAAGGTTCATTTTGTTACCTGTCACTCTTCCCCTGCACCCACCATTGTCCCTTCTTCCTTGTACATGCCAATGTTAAGGGAGGGGATTTGGAGGATGAGAAATTTAATTGACATTGGGAGATGAATTCTTGACTTTTGGGAATTTCAAGTAAGTAGATAGCGTCTCAACTGATTTATTAAAAAACTTTTTTACATAGAACATTCGATGACAATTATATTACATATTTAATGCTTTGTTAGATTACTTTTATCTTGGAAAATTATAGGTAGATGTTGGAAGATATTTGGATTATGACATGTGTATGTGTTTTTCCTTATGAAGAACACTTTCAAAATTGATGAGATTATTTTTATCAACTTTAGTTTATTTTAGGCTATGCAATAAATGTCAAACATGGACTTCAGTTATGAAATTTTATTTGGCAAGGTTTTAATGCCAATGCTATTCATGAGAGTTTGGCTTTGAAAATAGAAACTGTATTTTTATAATAATGATTTTCTCACATGTTTGAAAATGAATTTGAAAAGAATTTTACACAGAACACTGGTAAACTAATGACAATTCCATTAACCTTTAGCACACCATAGTCAATGACTAGCTGTTTTATTTTCATGAGCTCTATTCTCACATTTGTTATTCATAGGTTTAAATACCTGCATTTGTTTTCATGGCTTTGAACCATATTTGGTTAGTATTATTTTTGTCCATTGTGTGTCCATATTTATTTTCGTAACTTAGGCTATGTTTGGTTATTTACTCTCATAGACTATGTGTCTACATTTGTAAATTGTTCTGATAAATTCCCAATATAAATTTTTAATTAATTGATTTGATATTATAAAGGTTTTTAAATTATAAATGTTATTTATTTATTTAATCTATTTGTCTTGTCAAGATTATATGTTAATTTATTTTGTTATAAAGATCTAAAGGTTCATGATATTGAAGTTGTATAGAAATTTTTTATTTCAAGTTTACAAATTTTATTATACTGATTTGTTTTCTCTTTAATTTCCATAACTATTGCAAATTATTCATTTTTATGCTTTTAAATATTAAGGTTGAGATATTATTTACTAAAAAATATTTTGTTTGGTATCAGATAACATGGGTGACACGGTACCTCTAGCTAACCTTTGACCGACTCATCGTTGAATTGACTAGAAGATCAATTTTTTTTTATAATATCTTCCTTTTTATGTAAATTCTAAAATTTATATATTATAAATAAGGTATAGGATGCTGTACATTGACTATAGTTAGGGTCTTGATTTTCTTTGATATATTGTCTATATGTTGCTAAGGAGTAAAACTTTGTATTGCTGAGTATAAATTGTAAAATTTTTTTTGTAGAGATTTTGAGAGATCCTGCTTATAGGGGAGGTGCTACTAAAATTTTATAAAAAATTTGATATTTTGATTATGTGAAAACTAAAATTAGGTATATCTAATTAGGCTGATAGTGAGTCAGATGTATTAATTCAGAACTTTCTTCAATCGAAGCTCTAGGGATGTGTGTTTGTGCATATATCCCGTGCCAATCATGTTATTGTTTGGGGCGTGACATCAAGCTCAAAAGAATGAAAGTTTGAACAACTTCTTTAGCCTAATGTCACGGGAACGTGACACTAAGGTCTTTTGGTAGAAATCAAAGATGGGATGATTCTAGTAAAACAAACATCTCAACGATAAACATTTTATGGGCTAAGAAGAGGAAGGTTTATGTTTTAACTTTGATCATCTTCAAGAATATGTGAAATCTCAACCAAGTTTTCAATTTTTTGACAATGGTTCTTTTGATAAAGAAGGAAGTTGGCTCAGAGTAAGGGAAAAAGAAGAGTCTAACTAGGTTAGATGTGATAAGTAAGGAGGTAAGGTCATGTTTGCTTACTAGAATATAATGGAATGGAATGAATTGAAAAAATCAAAACAAAAATGAACTCAATTACCTTCTCTCCTCATGATAAGTATGATAAAACTCATTAATATATACTATAAATGTGGGAATCACCATATTTTTCAAAAATTTTATGAATCATGATTCCCAACTCCATAAATTAAATTACCTTTCTTCCTTATAAATGTGTTCACCTATCTCTTTTGATAGTTTTATTTTTACCTTTATTTTTTCAATCCATTTCATTCCATTCTATTTTAGTAAACAAACGTGATCTAAGTGTTTCACTCATGATTATAAGATTTTTCTTCTTGTTTGCCAGTACTAATATTTGTTTCCTTTCTCATTGAAAATGTTGGGCTTCAATACCGTTCGTGAATGAGATCCTCAATTAAACTTAAAAAGGTTAAACTTACTATGTTTAAATACTATAAGTCATGTAGAGCTTCACTTGCTACTGTAAACTCAACAAGATTAAGCTTACCATGTTTAAATATCGCAATCTAGGTAAGGGCTCCCTTGCTATATACACTGAGCCAGGACCGTGTTAGGATATCGACCTCTAGGCACTAAATATTAATCACTTGATATGTATTGAGCCAGGTCCAAGTTTAGATATTAGTATCTAAACACTAAAGATTAATCTCATTGCACTTAATTCAAGAAATTCATCCCTAATGGATTGTGATTGGATTGTTTTTGATGTACATTTGTGACATCTTTTACTTAAAAATAATTTTTGTTTCCTTTATTTTAACTCGTTGATCTTTATTTTTGATAGTATTTTGTATATATATACAAGAAGTAAGCTTTCCTGACTACAGATATTATTTCTCTTAAAGTACTAAGGGCAAAGGGTAAACCCCTCATAACTAAGTTATTACATATATAAAAGTTAGGATTTGAACTCTCAACTATTTGCTTAAATGACGAGAATCTTTACTACTCACATCAATTTTAAACAATTAACTTTATTAATATTTATTTGTAATAATCTTCATATTGTTTAAAATTTATATTTTATAATTACATTTGATATTATTACTTTTAAAAATTAATATATAATTAAATATGTACTTCTCCTTTTTTGAATATAAGAGAAACTACCATGTTTCTCTTTGTTTTTTATTTATAAGCAAAATTACAAGTTTCAAGAAACATTTATTATATTTTTCCCAAATAATCCCTCATTTGAAGTCAATGCTTATTTTTACTAGACCAATTTGTTTTATTAATTACATGAATAATTTAGTCCTGGTTTTACATTTTTAAACATAATTATTATACTCAATCAACTTTCTTAAATTGTGAGTTGGTTCGTTTCTTATATATAGAAACAAAAGAGTATATAGTAAGTTAACTACTACCAGTTCAATTATGGTTACACTATTCATACGATTATCCCTTAAACCAATATCTCAACTAGTTTACTAACTGGTTTTATGTGTCAGAGACGCTAATTATGGTTATTTTACAGGTAGTTCATTCAAATATTTTAGTGTTTTGTATAATTTTCTGAGGCTCTGTATAATTATAAAAAAGTAACTATTGGATTTTACATTTAACAGCTATAAATTCAAGAAATTTAAAAGATGAAGCCATATTCAACTATGTCGTAGAATGAACAAAAGAAATAAATCAATTCAAATTAAATTTTAAATAACATTGAAACTAACTCCTGATGAAATCATGAATTATTTGCAAATTAAATTGATGTTGGACCTATAATGTCTTTTGGGCTTATATGGCAAAATCTGAATGGACTTGCTTAATTGATGCTTCTGCTGGTCGAAGCGGTAAGCAAAGCATAGCATACAGGGCCAAACAAAAACTTCAGTAAATAGAAAGAAAGGAACACTGTGAAAAAAAAAAAAAAAAGAAGAGACCTGTACTTGAAAAGAACGATGGGAATGGATTCTCCAAAAAAAAAAAAAAAAAGCTCTGGACAGCAAGTTCGTCTTCTCTGCTTCTGCTCCAATCAGAATTGATGAAGATCTGGATCCTCCTACTTCAAAAGAAGAAGTTGACTTGCTTAAAAGGAATGTCATGAAGATAGATGAAGTTATGGTGGACAAGGAACAAGATAGCACACAGAATCTTCAGTCACCAAATCAACTCTATGAAAAACAACCCACAAGAAAAGAAGCTCCTGATAATTCTACTCATCCACTGGATACTCAAGGGAATAACACTCAAAATGCAAATGCAAGAAAAGAGAATATGATAAAAGGAATCAAAGCCTTCAAAGCTCTTATATCATACAAAGATTCTCTCATTGGATATAATGGCTATTTTGGAATCAACGAAGCCAGGGATACAAAATACATCAATGAAACTCTTGCCAAAGAACTAGAGGGGAAATAGTCTCCTTTTGAAACAATCATAAAGCTTATGGAGAGATTCCCAATGGTGCCTATCTCTGATCAAGAATAGAAATCTATTTGCCTCCCTTGGATGAATGCACTAGTTATAAACACTCTGGGAATATATATACCCCCTAAATCCCTCAAGCCCAGACTAACAAAAATATGGAATCTAAAGAACTTTGAGCTGATTGATTTAATTAACAACTATTACATTGTACACACAACTAATATAGAGCCATATGAGATGATTCTCAATGGTGGACCTTGGACAATCTTCAACCACTGTATATTCTTATTCAGAGGTGGAACCCCCAGTTCAATCCAAACACTAATTCCCTGGGAAAAGTTGCTCTATGGGTCAGATTATCCAATATTCCCATACAATGCTATGATAAAGAAATACTCTGGAGAATGGAAAATTGTATTGGTAGAACCCTCGAGGTTGACACTAACACCTTATCAGAGGCAGAGATGAAAGATGCTACAAGTAAAACAGAAAAGGGCATATTTGCTAATATTAGCGTCGAAATTGATCTACAAAAGAAACTGGTTCCAAGACTTCTCCTTAGAGATGAATTATATAAGGTCGAATACGAAAGCCTAAATCTATTTTGCTTTGGATGTGGCTATTATGGGCACAATAAGGGAAGCTGCCCTTTTGTTCCTAAAATCCTAGAAAGTACGACAGGGGAAATAGGATAAAACCCAAAAAATCCTAAGCAGCACCAACATTTAAATTCGAAAGATGAGCAACAAATTCCACATGAACATTTATTAATAGATTCATTGATTAATCACCAGCAACGCATACCGAAAGAGGACTGCAGCGAATGGATTAAGGTTCCGCAGCCACACCATTTCTGAAACTCGAGATTTGCTCTGAGTTCAACGATTGCCCAGAAAAATCACGCCCAAACCACAAATCAAGGTACAGCTTTCTCTACCAAATTTAGATTTGATCTTTTAGCTAATCTTGACCGGGTCTGTGAAGGCGGTAAAGGACACAGAATGCTTAAAAAACACAACCTTACACCTAAGAATTTGCCTAAGCCAAAACCTGTTAGACAAGTATGAAGGAAGAAAGATTTATTGGGTACTAAATGAGCAAGGGCCAATGCACATGAAGAAGTAGATGAAGCAAAAGGAATATCAGACGAAGCGGGCAAAGGGAATAAGAAATTTCGTCTGGGCCGAGCTTTAATTGGGGAGGCCCACACACGCTAGACAAAACCTTTATGACAAATAATGTGGATTAGCGCAATTATGTTGCAAGCAAGTCCATTAAGCGTAGCCATCATGTGGTGAAAGGAAACAAACATGATCTGGGCCCTATTCAAAAGTGCAAGAACGTTAACTCCAACTTGAGGTCCAAGAACGTAAATGAAGCCATAAATTTGTATATGCCTAATGCAAACGTTTAGAATCAACGCAATACTACAAACTCAATTATAAACAATTCTACAGACTCCAACATTGATCACTCTTCTATCCATAATCATAATAAACCTCTAGACCCAAACATATCACCTGAATTCATCCCAGAGACACAATTCAATGTTGAAAATGGCATTGAAATTAACAATCAAATTGTTCTCTATGGAAGTTATGAAGACATAGAGGAGGCTGATTTTATTGAGAAATGTGATGATGATAATCTGCTCTCCGAAGACTATGATCATACGCTTATAAATAAAGATGTGGAAGATGATGAGTTCAGTGATGACTCCATTTATGAATCCAATGTTTAATTGGTTCTAGGTTCTTTCTCACCTTATTTTTTTTATTTAATTATGGAAATTATTTGTTGGAACTGAAGGGCACTTGTGCCAAAAGTTTTCCTTTACGTATAAAGGAAATAATGAATAAATATAATGCTCAAATTCTCATTCTTGTTGAAACTAGAGCTAGTAGCACTAGAGCTGATGACATTGTTATGAAGCTTGGTTTCTCAAACTAGATTCGCATTGAAGCCACTAGTTATGCTGGTGGTATTTGGTTGCTTTAGAATAATGATGTGGTGACTGTTGATTATATATATTACGATACTCAATTTCTACACTGCAAAGTTTACTACCTTTTAAAGAAAATATCTTATCTTTTCTCTTGCATTTAAGGCGATTCTAATCCTTGCTATTGTGATCAACTATGGAATTCTTTAAGTGATCTTGCTAATACCATTTCTGATCTATGGCTAAGAATACGGGCAGGCCTGGCCTTTATGGGCTTGGCCCTTTAAGGCTTAGGCCCTTGAGCCCAGTTATCCATTTTCAATCTCTTTTTGAGGCTCGGCCTTTATGTAAAGGGCTCAGGGTTAGGCTCGGAAGCCCTGTTCAAAAAAAATAAAAAAAATAAAATTAAATTAAACATTATAAATTAATTAAAATATTTTAAAATTAAAGAAATTAAAATTCATACAATATTTTAAAAATTAAACAATATATTTAGAAATCTAAACAACACACATTCATTAATCAAAACCCAAATCTTTCTTATCCTCATCATCTACCAATAAAACATTAGATCCCTCGAATGTAAGTGTACTTATTGAAGATGGAGGTGAAAATTCAATGTCAATTACCTTTACAACTTCTTATTGATCACCTACAATAAATATTAACTAAATTGTGTCATTATCAATTAAATATATGTATGTATGTGTGTGTGTGTGTATATATAATAACCAGCCTTATTAGGTTTGGAGGGTCGCTCGGGCCCAAGCCCTTTTTCACAGGACTTATCAGGGTAAGGCCCTCAAGCCCGATTCCTTTAAAAAAATAATTTTTAAAGCCCGAACACTTATTTAAATAAGGCCTACAAGCCCAGCCCTCCAGGCTCGACTCTTATTCCCGACTAACTAAAGAGATAAGGCATAATTTGGACAAATTCTAAGCCTAAAGAGGTCAAATTTATTATAAGTAAACCTTCTAAAAACCTCTCAATACATCTAATTTAAGAACTAAAAGCTAAGAGGCATATTATAAAATACAGTTGAGCCTTTTAAGTTGGGAGCTATCTCTCTTTTCTTCTTCTTTATATTCTGTTTATGTCTTTTATTTGGAATTGCACTTTGAACTTTATGAGTTCTTTTTAAATTCTTAGTTAGAGTAGGGAGTAGCTTGGTTGGGATAGATTTTATTTTTTATTTGGTTTTAATTTTTTCCTGTTAAAAAAAATTGTCTATAAAATTTATATTTTCTTTTATATTTATCTCTCTCTCATTTTAATTGCTTTTTATATATGTGGCCAGTAGTATATAGATTGTCAGTGGGTGGCTTGATAAACTGAAAGGTAAAAAACTTACCTATACCTAGAAAGATAAACATAGATAAATAAATTAGAAGTAATTTAGGAGTTTGTGGTGGCTTAAATTGTAGCTTTATGGTTTAGTTAGAGAGTGAAATTTAGTGAGAGCTAGATTTATCTCTAATTAAATACATCCTAATATACTGAAAGGTAATTATAACACCTTAGAAATGGTTTTCACTGTAAAAGAAGGGAAAATAATTAATAAATTAGAATAATTCATCTAGGTAGGTGAATCTTGATCCCTAGTGCTTATCTAATTGGTTGGTTCATCACTTTTATCGATTTTCTTATAGGAAAATGATAGAGAGTCCCAAGGGAACCAATTAATACAAATTAGGTCGCCAACATCAATCTCTAAGAATTTGCAAGTTTAATTCTCAATTTTACAACTTTATTGTAATGAATTTGCAACTTGTGTTTCAAATTTTAATAGAAAAAATAAATTTTTTTTATTCTTCAACCATGTTAAAATTTGAAAGACAAGTTATAAATTCATCACAATGAAATTGTCAAATTGAGAGTGAACTTGTAAATTCCTAGAGTTTAGCACTTATGACCTAATTTGAATTAATTAGTCTTCTTAAGACCTATTTGTCATTCTCCCTTTTCTTATTTTATTTATTTAATTATTAAATATTTTTCCAACCAAATCCTTATTTAGTTTATTAAATAACAAAGATCACTATCTTCTTCCAGGTCCAGCTCAAAATACTATGAATTTATTATTATGTCGATTTCATGCACTTGTGAGGCCAATCAAGTATATGAATTTATCTCAAATTAATAAATAAATTCACTTTCCTTTTCTTTTCTTTTTTCTCGCTTTTCTTTATGATTGCAACAAATTATATCTGGTTAACAATGAACATTGATCGGTTGGCAAATCGTAGCTTCACAAAATCCCCAAGGCATGCATGGATTACTCATTATTCTATTAGCATTAAATCATAAATAAAAAATTTAAATTATAAATATAACTTTCACTTTATAATTGAACTTTCTTTTATTACTATTTGAATCAATATTTATAATTTATTTTTTTCTAAAAAATTATCAGAATCTAACTATCATTAATTCTATCTTTTCAAGACTTGTACTGCTCAAGAAGGTGTTTTGATTGTCTAAAGCTGAAAAACTAAACAAGCCCAATATGTTGTGTTAAGAAGATGCCCTTTGCTGGCCTCAATAAGGCCAACATAAACTAGCAAACAAAATATTGAAAATGGACCACAAGTCCTGCGACAATATGATTCACGTTGAAAACAGAAATCTCCGGAGAAATGAATCTGACCAACTGATTTCAGTTTGATTTTTGCATAGCAGAGCTAAAGAAAAGAACGGGACCACAAACAAAGAAGATAAGAGTAGAGGAGGTGGAGTAAAAGATAAGGACCACAATCTGGACGAAACATTAATTAAAGGTTTCCAAACATTAGTTCTCATGAATTCTTGGTGCTTAAATTCCTGTCAATTTTTTCATCCATTTAATTTTTATCCCCAGTTTTTCCTACAAATTACGCCCATGAATTCTAGTCCTATTATTAAATTAAAATCTTATTGAAAAGTAATTTATAAATATGTATCTTTTTTGTTATTGCATACGTATTATCCTAATTAAAATACAATCAAGTATTAAATATGAGCACTTCTCATAATAGAGATTTAAATATTTATTTATTACATTGTGAGGAACTAGCCCCTTTTGCTAGACTCAATTCTAGAGTCTATAAATGGGCAGGCTCAACCCATATGGCTGCAAACCCAAAAGCCTGATTACCATAAAATTGGTCAATGCTTCAAGCCCAGCCATTATTGATCTGTAATAGTGTTTTAAGAGGCCTTGAAGTATTTGCATTGATAATTTTTTAAGCTCAATTACATATGTGCAATGCACCTTAAGAACCTTCAATGGTTGGTAAATTCCTTTCAAAATTTTACCCATTTGTTTTTTATCCCAAATTTTTGGTACAAATTACTCTTATAATGAATGCCAGTATTACTAAATTGAAATCTTATTGAAAAGTAATTCATAAATACATGCTTCATTTTTTATTATTATTGCATACATGTATTATCATGATCAAGGTTGGTCGAGCACTAATCTTTAGTTTGGATGGGGAGAAAAAATAAGGGGTAGAGAAAACTACGGGGTGAAACTTCCGAAAATAATTAAAAAAATTATTATTTTAGAAAATTTTCCCTTATAGTTTTCTTTCTTTCCCTATTTTTTTTCACTTTTATCTCCATCCAAACAAAGCCTAAATATGGGCACCCTTCCCAAAAAAGATTAGAATCTTAATCTGCCTCATTGTAAAAATCTAATCCCTTGTACTACACTCATTCCTATCGGTCCGAAATACATACTTCTATGCATAAATTCTCTTTAAACTATAAAGGCCACACATACGTAAATTTTTATTCCTTACAGATATTGTTATATTGTAAAATATTAGTCCCTTCTATTATCCCAAACTTATTTCTAGTCTACCTTTCATAGGTCTGCCTCACCTAAAATGTATCTCCTCATCTTGCTTCCATAATTTGGATTCCAAGCTGCAAGTCTAGAGTTCACGCTCCTGTGCCTATTCCAAAACGTGGTATATCTTCAATTTTTTTTTTTCAACTTGCATCGGTAAATATCGAAACTGCCCCTCCTTTTGGTAGTAGTAAGATCTATAAATAGATCCCTCCATCCTCTTATTTCCACACAACAACAAATCTCAAGAAACAAAAGCCCAACATTCAATATAATGAAGCCTTCCTTGTTTTCCCTCTTTGTTCTCTTTGCCTTCTTCACTTCTTTAACCACAGCCAAGTTTCTCCTTGACAGTCAAGGCGAACCCATTGAGAATGGTGCCTCATACTACATCACTGGACCTATCAGGCCAGGACCTGGTGGCATGGATCTCGCTAAGACTAGAAATGAAACTTGCCCTTTTAGTGTTGTGCAACTGCCAACTAGCATTTTTCCCGACTACGGCTTGCCTTGGACAGTTACGTCCCCATCAAACATTAGATACATCACACCAATCACTAATGTGAGCTTCTTCTCTGTTGAGGGAAAAGTACCATCATGTGTTCCTGTGCCATCCAAGTGGACTATTGTTGAAGGAGAAGATGGGGTGAAGTCCGTGAAAATTAGTGGTGGGTACGAGAAAACTCTGCAGGGTTGGTTCAGGATTCAACCATATACTCTTATCGCGTATAAGATTGTGTTCTGTCCCATTAACGGTGATTCTTGTAGAGATATTGGGATTGCTATAGACCATGATGGAAACTGGCTTTTGGTTATCACTGATGGTTATCCACTTCTTGCTGTGTTCAGAAAAGCTGAATCATCTGATGCACGTAGAGCCTCTACCATGTGAAGTGTAATCGATTACGAATAAGTAATGTGCAAGGTTAAGCTTAGCAAATTCCTCGCACTTTGTGATAATTTAATAAAATTACACTTCAAGTCTCTCTCTCAAAGCTTCTTACTTCTATGTTATGTTTGAATGCATGTGAATTTGGATTTAGATTTGAATTTGAATTCGAGTGAAATCCATTGTTTGGATAATTAAAAATATGTGAATTTGGATTTGACCCAAATCTAAATTCAAATCCTACCTCAATCATTTTGTAATCTAAAATTCCTTCTAAATTCCTATTATTTTAAATTTCCTACCATCTTGTGTTCTTGTGCCATCCAAGTCAACTATTGTTGTGGGAGAAGATGGGATAAAGTCCGTGAAAATCAGTGGGTATGAGAAAACTCTGCAGGGTTTGTTTAAGATTTAACAATATCCTAATTTTACATGCAAGATTGTATTTTGTCCCATTAATGGTGATTCTTGTAGAGATCTTGAGATTTCCAAAGGCCAAAATGGAATCTCGCGTTTGGTTATCACTGATGATAACCCTCTTATTGGTATATTTATCAGAGCTCAATCATCTAATGCACACAGAGAGCCTCAATTATCTGAAGTGTAATTGACTATGAATAAGTAATGTGCAGGATTAAACTTCGTTAATTTCTCGCACTTTGTCATAACTATAAACAAAGTCATGCTTCAAGAGGCTCCTTGCAATTCCCCATCTCTCTAAGCTTCTTAAACTTATGTTAATATTTGGGCATTTTAGTTTGTGATGGGTAATGAAACTTTTATTTCCTCAAATTTGTTACAATTATTAATTTATTCTTTGAAGTTTAATTTTTATCTATTTGGTCTTTTAAATCTATCCCAGTTATCAATTTAGTCCTTATTGCAAAGCAAACAATATCATTCAAGGACCCTCTAAGCAAGATATGTGCATAAAAAGTACAAATGGAGTCTCAAATATCATGAAAAGATAAAGGGACTAAATTACACTTTATTTATTTTCATTTATTTTTTTCGTTTTTGTAATATTTGCAAAGATTCTACATATGATAGTTGATCAGCATGATTGTTATGTTGATATATTAACTTTATAAATTATCAGTTAACGGTGTGTGATGAACCGTCGACATCACACTCTGTATAATTATTATTTTCTTCTTCTTCTTGTTGTTTTGTAAACTGTGGTGGAGAGGCATCATTCTCATTTTAGGAGTAGGTGTGATGAAGGATTGAGGTTTTAAAATGTAAGGATGATAGTTAAAGTCCCAATAAAGGAATTAATAACAGTGAGCTTTCCAATAAATTTTTTTAAAAAATAAACTATGAATATCAATTTAAATAATCATAAATTTAGAAGTTATAATTACAAATAAGATATTTAAATTATAAATATAACTCCATTCACAACTGAGAGTGTTTGCAACTATTTGACTTAATATTTATAATTTATTTTTTAATTTTTTTTACCATAATCCAATTATTGTCATTAATTCTTTCTTTTAGGATTTTCTCCCTGCTCAAGATGGAATTTTGAATGTCCTGAAAGCCAAAACAAAGCCTTTTTTTTTTTTGTGTGTTAAGCAGCTTTTGCTGGCCTCAATAATGCCAACATAAACCAGAAAACAAAATATACAAAATGCTCAAGAAGTTCTGACCAGCGGATTTTTGTTTGATTTGTGCATATGGCAGAGCTAAAGGAAAGAACAGGACAGCAAACAAAGAAGATAAGGGGTAGAGGAGGTGGAGAAGAAGATAAGGACGACAATCTGGACCAAACATTAATTAAACGTGTCCAAATATTTGTTATGATATGAATGCTTGGTACTTCCTCTCAAATTTTTCATCCATTTGTTCTTCATCCCCAATTTTTCCTACAAATTGCTCTAATGAATGCTAGTCCTATTACCACATTAAAATCTTATTGAAAAGAAACTTACAAATATCTTTTTCATTATTGCATACAAATATATATTGTTATAATCAAATATAATCGAATATTAAATGTAGACACCTCTCTTAATAAAAATTTAAATCTTTATTTGTGTTGTTGTGAGAGACTAATTCTTTTTACTATATTCAATTATAGAGTTAATAAACGAGCAGGCTTGGCCTATATGAATGCAAGCCCAAAATCTCAATTACCATAAAATTGATCATTTCTTCAAACCCAATCCTTATTGAGCAGGTTAAAAGCCATGATTGTAAACCTTTTTATTTTTAAAATTTTTAAATTTTTAAAAATTTATTTTTTACATTATAATATTACATATTCAAAATTTAAAAATAAGTTATATAAATTCTAATTTTAAATATAAACAACATTTTAAAGTTTAAATTTAATTTAAAAATTAAAAATATTTTATTTTTTAAAAATAAAATAAAAATTAAGCCTGAATGGTTGCCTAAGCCCAAACTCATTTTTATAGGACCTAATAAGGGTGGGTTTAGAATTTCAATTATATTAAAATTTCTTAATCTTTCAAGCCCAAAATCTCATAAAAATGGGTTTAAATGAGATGACCAGTCAAACTCGGCTTGTATTCCCCACTTCATTCACTACCAATAATTATAAATACATACTTCTATGTGCCGTGTTTTGATATAAAAGATCAAACACCTCCATTTTTCCATAATCAATTATTTGTATCAAAACCATGATGTGCTTTCAGTTGATAGGAGTAGCTTATCAGAGTCAATTTTAGTCCGCTTCCGTACATCCAACTTTCATCTAAAAATCAAAATGCATATCGATCTTCTCAACTTGCTTCCATAATTGGGATCCTATGCCACAAGCAGTGGTGGAGCTAGGACCCTAAGTCATGGGTGTAGGACAATACAATTTAAAAATAAATAATTAAAAAAATAATATTTTAATTTTTTAAAGTTAATTACATTTGGCAAAAAATATATTAATATAAGTAAAATTATACATATTTTTATCTGGACAAAATATATTGAGATTTTTTTTTATCAAAAATATGTTGAGAAGGTTGATATAGAGTTTAAATTTAGACCTCCAAATATTTTTTATTGAGTTTAGAGAATTTAAAAAGCTAAAAATATAAGGTGCATTGTAAATTTCTCATACTACATGTGCAATTTTTTTCATGTGAGGAGGTGCATTTGCCTCCCCTCACATGTACATGGCTCTGCCACTGACCACAAGTGATCTAGAGTTCACGTGCCTCTGCCTATTCCAAAATATGATATACTGATTTTTTTTGCTTTTTTAATCAACTTGCACCGATGAATATCGAAACAACCCTCCTTTCGGTAGTAGTAAACTCTATTAATAGAATCCTCCATTCTCTCGTTTCCACACAATACCACATCCCAAAGAAACAAAAGCTCAGCATTCAATATAATGAAGCCTTCCTTGTTTTCCCTCTTCGTTTTGTTTGCCTTTTTATTCACTTCTTCAGCAACAGCCAAGTTTGTCCTTGACAGTCGAGGCAATCCCCTTGAGAATGGTGGCTCATACTACACCCTTCCACATATCTGGCCCTTAGGTGATGGCTTAGATCTCGCCAAGACTGGAAATAATGAAACTTGCCCCCTTAGTGTTGTGGTACTGCCATATACCATTAATATCAACTATGGCTTGCCTTGGACAATCTTGTCCCCATTAAGAATCAGATTCGTCCCAACAAACACAAAGTTGGACTTCTTCTCCGTTGAGGGAAAAGTACCAACTTGTGTTCCTATTCCGTCCAAGTGGTCTATTCTTGAGGGAGAAGATGGGATTAAGTCTGGAAATCAGTGGGTGCGAGAAAACTGTTGAGGGTAGGTTCAAGATTGAAGCAGCAACTAGTTATGCGGATAAGATTGTGTTCTGTCCCATTAATGATGATTCTTGTAAAGATCTTGGAATGTCTTCTTCTGGACGGCAATTGGTTATCACTGATGATATCCCTCTTTATGTTGTGCTCTTCAAAGCTGAATCATCATCTGATGCACGAAGAGCCTCTATTATGTGAAGTGTTATCGACTATGAATAAGTAATGTGCAGGATTATTCTTAGTTAATTCCTTGCACTTTGTCGATCATAAATATAAATAAAGTCATGCTTCAAGATGCTCATTGCATTTCCCTCTCTTAGGCTACGGTTTCTAATGTACATTTCTCTATTTTTTTTAATCTCCCAATTTTTCAATTTTGTTTTTTATTTTCTTTCAATCAATGGCCTCTATATAAAATAAGAAATATTTTGATATTTTAAAACTCTTTAAGTCAAGGCAAAAACAGACACCAACTTAAGAAAAATGGAGTACTAATTTTAAGAGAATTTTCTTATAATAATAGAAGAAGAAATAAAGCTTGCCAAAGTGAATGTAAAAAACAATGTGTTTTGAAGGAAATGAGATTAGCTCTTATGGATTGCTAATGTTGACGGTTTTGGTCCTCTTGGATTTACTAACATTATTATAGTTGTCATCAAGAGAAAGTTATTCAAAAACAACCAAAGATCTTACAGCAAAGATTTTATGGAGTGATATTCAAGCTCTTCTTAACTTTTTTCTATACTTTTGATAGAATTATTACCTTAATCTTGGAGAGGATGGTGAAATTTTATTTCCTCTTCTTCTTTTAGCAGTAATAGTAGGTTTGAACTATTTGTAGTTGTTACTTAATTCAAAAACAAAAAAATAAAAAGAAACTCTAACCTCGTCGAAGGCTGTGTAGGATGCTCCAATAATTAATTAATATGAAAGTCAATCATTGAGCAGGGTGCTGCTAACAAATCAACTGTGGATAGCTTTTGGTACATCTTGCCCTTGGTGTTCAAAAAAGGACGGGAAAAAAAAATACAAGAAAGATGAAAACGTGAAAAATAATTACAATAAAATAAGAATAAAATAAGACTCTCGCAGAAAATTAAAAGTTGGATCTGATCCACAATAGGACTCATTCATTTCATCCCGTCGCCCTCATCTTATCCTTATTATTAGGTAAGAAATGAACGATTCAAATTTAATTAATTTATAAAATAACTATCTTAATACATTTAAAAAATTAATTAATTAATTAATTAAAATGGTTAAAATTTGACCTGAGCAGTTTATAATTACAATAAAATAAATAAAAAATTTTAAATCATAAAATGAAAAAAAAATAATCATGTGGTTCTTGTAATTATGATTTAATTGTAATTCAATCCTTAAATTTTAACTCGTTGTAATTTAGTTCTTAAAACTTTGACTCAATTGTAATCTAATCTTTGAATTTTAACTTACTATAACCCAGTCCGTATAGTTTTAATTATTTAAAATAATAGTCCTTATATCTTAAAATAAAACTCTAAAAATTAAAACTATGTGGACATTTAGGCATTAATTTTATATTACTAAAACTTGTACTTTGATAAAGATTATGAAGATTTAATATTTTTAATTTTATTTTTTAAAATATAGCGACTAATATTTTATTAAATGATTTAAATTATAGAGATTGAGCTATAGTAAGTCAAAATTCAAGAACTGAGTTACAATTGAGTCAAAGTTCAGAGATTAAGTTACAGTGAGTCAAAGTTCAGGAGCTAAGTTACAACTGAGTCAAAACTACAGGGATCAAATGATTAATTTTCTCTTATAAAATTGCAAGTTCCTTTTTTCTCAATAGAATGAAATTTGATTTCAAAGATAGATTGCTTATATTGTTTATGTATTATATACATCAAATTATTCGAGGCACTAGTTTAAAAGACAATAACCTAACTCACAAGAAAGTTTAGGGTGGCTATATTTTCGGTCAAAAAAATAAAAGAAAAGAAAGGAAATTCAAAATTCAAAAGTGAAGTAGTTGGGTCACATTCTTAGTACTATATAATTAAAGTAATCATAATTTAATTACTACTAGTTCAACTATGGTAAATTATTATTTCTTAAACTAGTACCTCAACTGATTCAATTATTGATTCAGTTTGTAATACCTTACATAATACATAATACATAAACAATATAAGCGATATATCAACAATAATTGGTCCAGTTGATAAGGATTTGGCTCATGACCTATATGGTCGTGGGATCAAATCTTATTGTCAATGTGAAGACCTTATTAGTGAGTAATATTTAAGTACATCACTAAGTGCTTTTTGAGTTTAGAAGCATGTCTTGACTTTAGTATATTTTAGGACCCAACTCACCTGAATTTTTTTTCATATATAAAAAATATAAGTGATCTATCTTTGGAATCAAATTTCTTTCTATTAAGGAGGAAAATAGGAATTTCAGCTCCGTTTAATATCATTTGGCCTAAATATCTAGTGGGTTAAGCCTATGGTTTGTTGTGTGCTGGTTTGCTATAGTTTTTTTTTGAATTGAAGGCCATAGGTAAACCATTTTAATTGACAAGATGAGTCATGTCAGCGTACAAGATATTACAATAACTAGGTGACAGGATATCAAAAATACAAATACATAAATTGTCGGTGTAAGGTTGATGAAATAACCAATCGGCACATTTGTTTGCCTCCCTGAAAGTGTGGTCAAACGTGATTGTCCAATCTTGCATAGTGAGGTCTTTGATTCTATTAATGGTAGTAATGAATGGGTGGGTAGTAGAGAACTCATTGTGGATTAGTAAGAGATCTTCTATAGAGTCAGTGTGGACATTAACTTTCTCAAACTTCTCAGCCCAACAAATGTTTAAACCTTTCAGGATGTCTATGAGCTTGGCTACTGTACTTGGGTAATAACCAAGGTATTTGGAGTAACCTTTAATCCAATTTCCTTGGTTATTCTAGATAATACCCCCACATTTAACTAAATCGTGAATGTTGATGGAGCCATCAGTATTTAATCTAACCCAACCTTCTTTAGGAGCAAACCATCTAGCTGTTGCTTTATCGCCTTTTTGAGATAGGAAGTTAATTTTATTCTGAAGATATTGATCTCTGAGAACATCCTGGATACTAGAAAAACAATGTCTCTATCTTAGGTGTCTTCTTCTAAATGTAAATTTTTGCACCTTTCTTTCCAACTGTTCCAACACACATGGGCATAAAGTTTTTGCCAAGAGGTTTTCCTTGCATAAGCATTACCTGCATCATTCCTTGCATTCCAAATTATCCAATCCTGTAAAGGAAGTTAAAAGAAGGTGTTAAGTTTAGATTGTTTAACTATTTTTATCTAAACCTCTTTAGATTTTTTGCAATCTCTTAAAATATGAACAACAGAATCTAAAGAGTTACAACTAAAGAGGCATATCCTGATGCAAGGATTGCCTCAATTAGAACACAAGAATTTAGGTTGAAGTTGATCCCAAGTTTCTTTCCAAAGGAAGGATTTGATTTTCCATAAGTTGGCTATTTCTAGATCTTAAACCATATCTTGGAGCTTTTATTATTGTAATGATTTTCAATAGCCTTATACGTAGATTTGATGGTAAAGTTACCATGTTAGAAGGCCTCCAACATGAAGTATCATCATCAAAATTGGGTTTTGGAGGTTGAACGATGTGTGATTAATAACATTCTGGTGTAAATATCTGCATAGTTGATCAATCTTCCAACTACCAGACTCACAACAAAAGTCAGATACCTTTATATATAAAATAGAATTAGCCTTAGGCAAGGCATACTTTACAAGTGGTTCTGGAAGAGGGTACCATTTGTCAAATCAAAAGGATATTTTATAACACTTGCCCCGAGTGTTATCCAAAAATCACATATATACCAAAATAAATATTTGCTTATAGTGAAAACTTAGTCTACTAAATAAATCTATCAAGACCACACACCATAGCCAAGTTTCCTAGCTACAAGTCTACAAGCACACAAAAATTCATACACAAGCCATACAATCCACACATACTCACGCACATATACATAAATATATCCTACTGACACCCTAATCCTAAATACATTACAATAGATTTTCTCAAAAGAAAGGGGTTGCAATTCTTTACAATTCACAAACAATCTCTAGCTCTGCTCCTTTCCTCGTCCTCCATTGGTTCCTTCGCCTGGACCTAGAATATTGAAAAGAAAGGGGTGAGACAACCACAGTCTCAGTAATAGAGAAATCTATATTGATTATTACAAAGTAAGCCATAATTGAATAAATGAATAATAAATTCAACATAGTATATAATTTAACCATTTAAAATGTATGAATGCATTACATAGGTCGGTATGGCCTTTCATGACCAACAGAATGCCCTCTGGCACTCTTTAACTCGCAGGTAAACCTTATACCTACTTGTACCACCACAGGCACAAAACATAATCTAAGGCATGATCTAATCCACTGAATCGCCTATGCCCCTTCGACGTAAATCCTGAGCAGTCAAAGCTAACTCCCTCCCAGAGCCAGCCCGACTTACTCTCCATATGAGGGCTACCTTGGCCGAGGCACTCAACCTCACACTTCATATGTTAGATTCCCTCCCCCACTGAGAAGTGTCGAACACTCAATACACTAACCACTTTAGTACACTGAGCCCACAATACGTAAGGCAACACTGAGTACTGGCAGTGTGCCATAAAATATCAAAAGTCTATACCTTCTCATTGGTGAACTCCCACTGAGATCATGCCTTTTATTTGTGTCTACCTTTCACGAGTATTGACCACTTCAACACTCTAAGGTAGTATAACATTTATAAATCTCCCTTAAACGGTTCCTTAGCCTATTTAAGGTACCTTATTTAGTTACACTTTCTTAAGTGCAACTTCTATTACTTATGATTAAAATACATGTAAAAAAATCTCGTTTTCATAAAAATATTGTTGTTAAACAATTAGAAAAACATATTTTCACTATAATGAAAGTAGTACCCCATAACCCTTTATCAATCACATTTAATCTTTTAAAACACGTAATGCATGATAGCTAGTAATATGTATTCAAAAATAGCTAAAACAAAGTAATAAGAAATATAAATTCCTCTGTTACCTCAACCCTTTGGTATCAAAAGGGTTCCTCTTGTACAAAATAGGACTCGGCTTGTTCCTTAACTTCCGAACAATTTCCACCAACAATCCCTACAACATATAAGTGATCCACATCACTTATCATGACAAATAGCATTAATGAAGACTATAACTCATACCACACAACTTGGGTTAATGAGTCATAATCCATCCTAATGGTCTATATATTAAACCAACCATTCACATAGTATCACTTAACCACCAAAACCATTTATTAACCATTACTAGGCTAATTTTCAATTTATATAATTTTTAATCAATTAAAAACCTTCACTTAGTGTCATCAACTTTCACCATTAGCCCTTATAATGAAAACCAAACCTTAATTTAAATCTTATTGGGCTCAAATGGCAAAATTATAACTAAATCAATAGACTTAAATCATTGAAGAGCAAAACCCAACCTCTTGGGGTTTGATTTGTGCCCAAAACACCTCTTTTCATCCAATTATCCACTCAAAATATTAGAACACTGTATAGAAACTCAAAACATCTTCCCTAGAACCCAAGAAAACTAAAGCTTACAAAAATAAAGCATTTTGGATCAAATTTTAAAAATTTCCTTTTCCAAAATTGAGAAAAACAAAGAGGGAGGGAAGAAGATTGAAGTAGAGAATTTACCTATCGCGTAGCTGAGCTCACAATGGCTGCAAAGCCTCATAGATCCAAGCCTAACTCCCTCTCTTTTTCCTTTCTTCTTCCTCTCTCTCTCTCTCTCACGTGTTCGTTTTCTTTCTTTCCTTCTTTCTTTTCAATTTCTGCATCTGTTTTCCCTTTTAAATTGCTGATATTAGACTTTGAAAAAAATTACAATAAAGGGCCCAACTTTTTTTATTATAGCATAAAAGCCCAAGTCAACTTTGGTAACTTTTTTCATAGTTAAAAATCAAATAAAACCAAACTTTTGCTTAGTAAAATTAAAACTCCAGACCTCTATCAATTTATTCTAAATTTTAATTTAATTATAGATATTATATTTTATTTTTTAAAATAAATTCAAGTCTTAAAATTTCAGGATGTTACATATTCGATCCCCTTTTCCTGTCTTTTAGCCCACCTAGGTTGTGAATTGGTCATAAACTCTACATATACTAGATCAAGTATAGGAGCAAGAGTTGGTTTTGCAAACCATAGGAATGGTAATGTTTGACATTTATACTTATCATGTAGAACTCAAACCCAAAGACAATTAGGCTTCATAATGATACCCTAGCAAAGCTTCATAATATATGCCATGTTTTGACTTTTCAATTTTTTGAAGCCAAGGCCACCATGCTTAGTATCCTTGGTGATATAATCCTATGATAAGAGGTTTAGTTTCTTGGAGCCATCAGTAGAATCCCAAAGGAAGTTACAAGAGTGAGTTTCCATATCAGATAAGATATTATTAAGTAAGGCCATAGTCTACATAATATAGTTAGGAATAGAGGATGGAACCGATTTTATGAGAACAGCTTTCTCAGCAGTATGAGATAGCAACTTTTCCAACTAGATAGTTGAGAATTGATTCTCTCAAGAAAGGGAGTGAAAGTTAGTTTATAAACTCTTTCATGTATAATAGGAATCCTTAAATATTTGCCAAGGTTTTTGGTCCTTGGGATTCCTAATTCTTCACTGATCTGGATGACTCTATTGATATTAACATTCTTAGAGCAGAAAAGCTTAGATTTGGAATTGTTGACTTTCTGTCTTGAAGCTTTACAGAAGTTATCAAGGCATTTTTGGATATTCCTTGCTTGGTTAAGGGATGCCTCTAAAAAGAAATAAGTCATCAGAAAAAAATAGGTGAGAGATAGGAGGGCCATTAGTAGTTAAGCTAATAGGCTTCCAATCCCTTTTGTCAATGCTACTAAATATGCTATGACTCAATCTTTCGATATAAAGAATAAAGAGATGAGGTGAAAGAGGATCTCCCTATCTAATTCCACGTGTCAAAGTGAATTCATTAGTTAGTTCACCATTCCAAAGAACTTTCATATGAGTGGTAGTGATGGCTGCCATAATGAGTTTTCTAAATTTTTTATTTAGCCCAATAATATGAAGAGTATCATCAATAAAATCCTAAAGAGTGTTTATCAAAAGCTTTTTTGAGATCAATTTTGAGAGCCAAGAATCCCTTTCTCCTAACTTTTTTCCCCATAAAGTGAATAATTTCTTATGTGATGATAATATTGTCACTGCTCTGTCTTCCTTAAAGAAAGCTACATTGACTGTCCTCAATTAAATGATTCATATATTGTCTCAGCTTGTTGAAGAGAAGTTTAGTAATTATCTTGTAGCTGACATTGCATAGAGATATTAGATGAAAATCCTTCATAGAATTTACCTTATCATTCTTAGGGATGAGGGTTATGAATATGTCATTAATCTCACTAAAACTAGTAGGATCATTAAAGATCTTCATAACCAAATATATAATGCTATCTTTGATATTGTTCCAATAGCATTGAATGAAGCCAGCATGAATACCATCAGGACTGAGAGCTTTAAAAGCTCTAATATCAAAAGCAACATTTTTAATTTCTTCTTTAGTAATGTCTCTATAGATAAGATGCAGTTGTGTGGAGATTAGAGGTGGAAAGTTCCTGGCGATTGTTAATATAGGTTTGGCCTAAGCATCCTCCTTAAACAGGTTCTCAAAATAAGAAGCAACTTGATTTTTAAGGATATAGTGACCTTGGAACCAGTTACCATCTTCATCCTGAAAAGATAATATATGATTCCTTTTCTTGCTAATGATGGCAATAGTATGGAAGAATTTAGAATTTCTATCTCCCCATTTTAGCCATTTGCATATGAACTTTTGCTACCAGATGAGTTCTTCTTGGAGAAGAGTTTTATTATAATCTTCCTAGAGAGATTTTTCAAGTTTTATAAGAAAGTAACTATCTTTAGAATTTTGATTGCGATCAATTCCTTCCATTCTTCTCAGAATCCTTTTCTTGTTTGCAGAGATGTTTCCTGTATTATTTTTATTTCACAAAGTGGCAGAGGTGTCAAATTTAAAGACACCTTCAATCCTGTCTTTTTGAACCCAAGAATCTTTGACTATACGCTGAAAGGAATCTTCAATCATCTAAGCAGCATGACATTTAAAAGGTGTTTCTTGAGCCCTGTAATTAACTATATCCTCAAGTTGGATTCTAATCAGGCGATGATTAGAGTCATATTTAAGGAGGTGGAAAGAATTAACTTAATTTAATTAAATTTTAGTCTCCATTCTGTGTTGCAAAAAGCACCAGTCGAGTCTTTCTTTAACGTTTCCTTTCTACCAAGTGAATCTATCACCCTCATAATTAAGTTTAAGGAGATTAGAGGAGTTGACACATTGTTTGAATAATTTCATAGATCGCTAATTGTATCTAAATCACCCATGGCAAGCCAGGGATCAGATTAGAGCTGGGAATAAAGGCCAACCCTGGAGGGTCAGGCTTGTAGGCCCTACTTAAATAAGGGTTCAGACTTTAAAAATTATTTTTTTCAAAGGAATTGGGCTTGAGGGCCTAGCCCTATAAAAAGGGCTTAGGCCTGGGCAGCCCTTCAAGCCCTTCAAGCCTGGTTATTACACACACACACACACATATTTAATTGATAATGACATAATTTAGTTAATATTTATTGTAGGTGATCAATAAGAAGTTGTAAAGCTAATTGACATTTAATTTTCACCTCCATCTTCAATAAGTACACTTACATTCGAGGAATCTAATGTTTTATTGGTAGATGATAAGGATAAGAAGGATTTGGGTTTTGATTGATAAATGTGTGTTGTTTAGATTTCTAAATATATTGTTTAATTTTTAAAATATTGTGTGGATTTTGATTTTTTTAATTTTAAAATATTTTAATTAATTTATAATGTTTTATTTTATTTTTTATTTTATTTTTTTTGAACAGGGCTTTTGAACCCAGCCTGAGCCTTTATATAAGAGCCGGGCCTAAAAAAAGAGATTAAAAATGGATAACCGGGCTCAAAGGCCTAGGCCCTTAAGGGTCGGGCCTGCCCATATTCCCAGCTATATCTTTAGATATGATGATATTTAATTTAAAATATTTAAATTATATTTTTTTGTTTATTTTTCTCTCGTCCGCGTGTAATCGTGCATCATGCATTCCCATTCACGCTCAAAAGAAGGGAAGGTGAAGGACTCTCCCTTATTACACACTCGTTCGTGTGCAGTCATGGATTTTTTGAGCACGCAGACATTCATAATTCCAGGGGAATGCTTTTCCTTTTTTTTAAAAAAAAAAAATTCATGCCTAGTAGCTTCGCATCTCCTAGAATCTTTTGTCTTTTTCTACACATGCATGAGATTTACTACTTCTTTCCTTTTCCTTAGATAATTACGTATTCTCTTTTTCTTTCTTTTATTTAACTTGTTATTTTTCTCTCGCAAAGTAAAAAAATAAGAACCTAAGTAGATGTTGTATCAATTTTTTTTATCTTATAATTAAGTGATAGAAGGAAAATATTGTAATAACCTTAATATATATAATAAATAAGAATAATAATAAATATATAATAATTTGTTTAGATAATTCTTAGGTCCTTTTAACGCGAACCCTTATATTAGTGATATAAGTGCCTGGCTAGTCAAACTTGGGGAACTTTTTTAGCGCATTCTTGACACTTACTAAGTTGTTTGATGTAAAGGCTGACGTTGGTGAGTCTCTGGTTATTAGGCTCATTTGGCATCAGTGAAGTAGATACTCAGTATTTATTACATTTTTCTCATTTTTCTCATTTCCTTTTTCTTTGTGCATGATCATTTTGCTTTTTAACTACTTTGCAAGGTGTTAGCTTTCTAGGCATAGACGTGAATAAATAAGACAAATAATTCATGCATTAAGTTTATTTTTGATAAACTCCTATGGGGTCTTGGCTACTTTAAATTCTTTCTCAAGCACACAATCGCCCTCAACAGTTAGACAGCTAAATAAAATAGTGCAAATAAACAAAAATCTTGGAAGAAATTTTCAAAATTTTCATGAATAAGGCCAACTACAGCATGTACATTGCAAAGGAAATAACAATATAAGCAATAGGAAGCTATCATAATAGACTCTCCCTCAAACTTAAGATGTCAGTGTCCTCACTATAAAATTTAAAACGAAATCAAAATAAGAGACGAAGGTAGTAGACAATACTTCTCTGGATTAAGTGCGAGGTAGAGTGATCGTGGTCCTTCAAATGACTTCTCGTCATCTGTCTAGCCTAATTAAATAGGATTGCTAAAACAAAATATAGAAAATAAAAACAAATTCAAAAGAGTAACAAATGAAAATAGTTAAAAGAATTGGGAAAAAAAAATTGGGTCAGATAGTCTTATTGCATGTATCAAGGGGCACGATCCAAGGGTGAGAGGGGTACTTATTCTTGCAAGTTGCAAATATTATCCTCAAAGACAAGGAGTTTAGTAGCCTTAGCAAATTTGAAAAAAAAAATCTTTTTTCTTGCCTACTTGAAAATTAATTCTCCCTTAGGGACATTAATCATAGCTCGTTCAGTGGCTAGAAGAATGGAATCTATGGGCAAGTAAAGGTTACTGACTTATTCATAGTCAATTGTACTTTAGATAACAGAGGCCCTCCGTGCATCAGATGACTGATCTCTGATAAATATAGCAATAAGAGGGTTATCATCAGTGATAACCAAACGCATAATTCCATCATGGCTTCGGGAAATCCTAAGATCTCTACAAGAATCTTGAACCAACCCTGCAGAGTTTTCTCATACTCGCTGATTTTCATGGATTGTATCCCATCTTCTCCTTCAACAATAGTCCACTTGGACGGCACAGGAACACATGATGGTACTTTCCCCTCAACAAAGAAGTCCACATTAATGCTTCATATGATGTATCTAATTTTTAATGGAGACGTCACTGCACAAGGCAAGCCGTAGTCGATATCAATGGTATGAGGTAGTTGCACAACATTGAGAGGGCAAGTTTCATTTCCAGTATTGGCGAGATCTAAGCCACCTCCTAATGGTCAGATATGCGGAAGGATGTTATATGCGGCACCATTCTTAATAGGTAGCCTTGACTATCAAGGAGAAACTTGGCTGTGGTTGAAGAAGTGAAGAAGGCAAAGAGAACAAAGAGGGAAAACAAGGAAGGCTACATTATATTGAATGTTGAGCTTTTGTTTCTTGGGATGTGTTGTCGTGTGGAAATGAGAGGATGGAGGGTTCTATTTATAGATCTTACTACTAGAAAAAGGAAGGGTAGTTTCGATATTCACCTCTGCAAGTTGACCCAAAGAGCCAATTGAAGATATATCACATTTTGGAATGGGCACAGGCATGTGAATTCTAGACTTGTAGTTTAGAATCCAAATTATGGAAGCAAGACGAGGGGAAATGTTTTACCTTTTAGGTGAGGCGGAGGTACAGAAGGCTGACTAAAAATATATTGGTATAGAAGAAGGAGCCAGTCCTTTACAACATGATAAACTAATGTTCAAATTTTTGTTAGGATAGATAGCCACATTTATTGCCCGATTGTGCCTTGAATATAACAGCCTCTGATAGAATGAGACATATTTTAATTAATGAAAATATAGGTATAGATTTTATAGTTTAAAGAGTATTTATACATATAAGTATGTATTTCGAACTAAAGTGATTGGGTATGGTTTAGTAAAAAAGGTTAGTTCCTTATAATGTGATAAATTAAGGTTTAAATCTTTGTTGGGAGGAGTATGATGCCCACATTTAGGTGTGGTTTGAATGGAGGAAAAAGTGAGAAGAAAATAAGGGGAAAAAAAAAAGAAAACTATATATGAGGGAAAATTTTCTAAAATAGTTATTTAATTCTTTTTGGAAGTTTTCTTATATAATTTTCTCTTCTTATTTTTTTCCCATCCAAACTAAGGGTTAGTGCTCGACCAATCTTCATCATGATAATACATGTACGCAATAATATAAAAAGAAATATGTATTTATAAATTACTTTTCAATAAGATTTTAATGTAGTAATAGTACTAAGCATTTAAAAGAGTAATTTATACGAGAAATTGGGGATAAAAAACATATGGGTGAAAATTTTGAAAGGAAGTACCAATCATTGAAGGTTCTTAAAGGTGCATTGCACACATGTAATTAAGCTTAAAAAATTATCAATGCAAATACTTCAAGTTCTCTTAAAATGCGATTACAGATTTTGAAATCAGCAAAGATTTTTAAGTGATAGTCTCTTGGTAAATTTGCAATGATTTTTAAGTGCATTGCACATCTCTTAATGATTTCTTGTTAAACTATTAATGACAACTTTTTAGCAAGCTAATGTTTAATAAGTAAAAATTTCTAATTTTCAAAAGCATAATGAAACTTGTTAGTTTAGTGAAAATCACTTGTGAATATACTAACGTTTTCTTGTCACTTTAGTTTCCAAATCATTTAACTTGAGTAAAGTTATAATTTTATTAATGTTTAGTTGTCAATTTACCAAGAGAAACTTGCCAAGGTTAACTATGTCTTCATATGATATGAAACGTACTTGTTAAAGGCTTAATGAGACTTTGTCATTTCATTGACATTTACTTGTCAATTTATTATTACTTACTTATATATGTGAGTTATCGCCAGCGACTGTGGTATGAGACGTTTTCTTAAAAAAAAAAAAAAAAAACAGTGAAGGAGAGTTTAGTATTTTAGCAACTAAATTTAATTCCATTTAAATTCCTTGTTCTTGTACATTATATTCAGAATCATTTGATTCCTTATAATAAGGTGCTTCTGTGATTCTTGGATGCAATTTTGCTTATAAATTACTCGTCAATAAGATTTTAATGTACCAATAGGACTAGCAATAATTATCATCATAATAATTTGTAGGGAAAACTGGGGATAAGGAATAAAAACGTGAAAAATTTGAAAGGAAGTACCAAGCATTAATTGAAGGTTGTTAAAGGTGCATTGCACATATGCAATTATGCTTCGAAAATCATCAATACAAAGTCTCCCATGCCACTCCTTAAACAATCATAGATCTCAAATCTTGCAAATGATTTTCAAGTGCACTGTCATTTCTCCTGTACTTTTCTTTAGCTCTGTTTTTTTTTTTTTCCTTTTTCACCATGGTATTTTTTTTTAATTAAAAGGGATCGTATTCAAGACACTCTTCAGTATTAAATGTGAGAATTTTTTTTAATAGTGATTTGAATTTTAATTTATCACATTGTGAAAGACTAATCCTTTTTACTATGCCTAACCTTATTGGTTCTTTAGCTCTATTTTGCATACATATATTTATTTATTTTCATGAAAATAAAAATATGTAAGAGAAAATAATGAGACAAACAACATTAGAATAAATGGAGATGAAGAGTACAAAAGAGAATTGGAGGGTAAGCAAGAGGTGATTTCCATTCACTTTGATTTGTAAAATATATGGTAAATAACTTCTATTTATGGGCCTCCAACTCTATCTAGGACTTTCATTATTGGAATAAATTACAAGATGAATCAACATAAATATGCTCTATTTAACCTTTGATTGTATGATATGTAACCATTGAATTTTTGGGGATTAAACATAAAAAACATTGCTAAAAACAATTTATTGGAGAGGTTATGGAGTATGTCATAGCACAATTTAAGAGTTGGGATTGGGATAAGTTATGGACATACGCAAACACTACTCTTTAATTGTCCATGAACAAATAATGTCTCATTAAAATTTTATTAGAAAAAAAAACCTATAAGGCAATCTTAATAAATGAAAAAGAATATACTGTATATTGAAGTTGCATTATTAAAACCTTAATTATAAAAAAAATCTAATAGAACGAAAACCTTTGGCAATATCTCTCCTTTTAATGTATTTCAACAGAGTCTTGTTATTTCTTTTTAAATATAATAATAAAAGATATAAATAAATATGTGTGTCTATAATTTGTTTCGAGCTTTTTTGAAAAAAAAAAATTGTGGAGTCAAGTGTTTAGATTGACTAGAATATATAGATAGGGCAAGAACTAAGAAGTTACATAGATAGTCTTAATCGTAGGTTTCGAATTATCTCTCTCTCTCTCTCCCTTCCTCCCTCCCTCTGTAGAAAACATACTTTTAAATCTCTATATTTTGTTCACGTTCTACTAGTAATTCTTGTATTTTTTTCAGTATTTTTTCTTTTTATATTTTTATTTTTTAGTATTTTAAATCTCTCTATGAATAAAGTATAAGAATTTTAAAAGAATTTAAAATAATAAAAAATAAAAGTACAAAAACCTAAAGTTATATTTTTCTTATATATATATATATTATATTTTAGCTGGTGAACTTAGAATAAAAGGTTGGCACTGTACATAAATATCTACATATTTTCAGCTGTCCAGTGATTTTTGTTTTCAACGCGAATCATATGTTACAGCACTTGTGGGCTAGTTTTAATATTTTATCTTCTGGTTGATGGCCTTATTTAGGCCAGCAAAAGGGCCTCTTCTTAAATTAATATATTGGGCTTGTCTGGGCTTTCAGGTTTAGATAATCAAAATTTCATCTTGAGCAGCCGACAAGTCTTAAAGAAAGAATTAACACTAATTAGATTCTGACAAAAAATTTTAAAAACTAAGTTACAAATATTAATTTTGAAAACTCTAAACAAAAATTTGAATTATAATTTAAGAGTTTTATTTATAATTTAAATATTTATTTCGAATTAGTACTTCAAAATTTATAATTATTTGAATTAATATTTGTAACTTATTTTTAAAAAAAAATTTGTCAATGAACTAATTGTCATTAATTTATTTTTTAGAACTTAATTTTCATTCTGACATTTCAAAAGCTCAGTCCCTTATTGTTCACAATACTCCTAAAATAAGATTGATGCATAATTGATAATTTATAAAAGTTAATAAGGAGAATATCAACGAGGGTCCCCATAAGAGAAATTATAGCATGAAGGGGTCAAAGTATTCTGAGATTTCACAAGAGAAATTATAGCATATTTTTAAAAAAAAATACATAAAATATATTAAAAATGTATTAATCCATGAATTTTTAGCTTATTTTATATTGAGAGACTATATATTTGAGTACATTATTATATACATATTTTTAAAAAAAACAATATTAATATTTTCATATTTTTATTATTTTTAGTCTATAAAATATCTTAAAATAATATTTAAAATTTTTTAATATTTATTTTTAAAATTTAAGACTGATATTTTTTAAAAAATTGAGTTTTTACGTTTTTAAAGTATTCTAAAATATATGTTTATATTTTTTATAATAATAAAAATGATTAATTTTCAAGTAAAAAAAATTAAAATTTGTTTTTAAACTTTGAGAAAACTTGACAATTATAGTATTCAGACCAATATGATCGAAACTCAAGAGTTTTAGGGCCAAAGCATATGATGTTTTTTATAAGTTCAGGGTTATTTATGCTTAGTTTATTCAAATGACGGACTCTATTCATGTTCTCATCTCTGTCTCAATGATTTGGCAAATGCTAAACGAACCCGTAATGTGAACATTACCAGAATGTCTTGGTACCAAGTGAATCAAAGTTTCTTGGCTTCACGTTTTCATATCTAGTCCTTCTAAAGGCACTCTCTGCTTCCCAACATCAACTCGTCGTGTTTGGAATTAGGAATGGAAGAGCAAATTAAAAGTCCTATTTGTTGTTTCCCAGTCTTGTCTTCTTTCCTTCTTGATTGTTTCCTGATCTCTTCTTCTTTGTCCATTCTCTAGTTTTTACAGAGATCTTCCTTTACCTTTTGATTTCAACGCGATAGATCCAATCAACCCATCAATTTCACCCGGTTGGGTTGGTTCAATGCCGGGTTAACCGGTTTAAATTTTTCGTAGTCTAACTAATAGCTATATCCTCCATATATACCATTCACTTGGATGTACCAGTCCAATCTGATTTTCCATCCCATGGTATATTGTGTAAATAATTTTTATGGAAAAGACATATTTATAAGTATTGATTACTTAGTACTTAAAAAAAATTCTTAGTACTTACAATGAAAAAGTGTTTGGGCAAATTCTTAGTGGACACACACACATATCTCGTTAGGAGGAGAGGGAAAAGGGGAAAGAGAGAGAAGAGAGAGAGGAGGGGGAAGGAGGAAGAAAGAAGAAGAAGGCTGAAACTTTTGAAATTTCTATGCAATATTAATCAAGAGCTGAATACAAATAAAAAATTCTAACTTTATTTATAGAGTATAAAAATAATAAAATAATAATAATAGTTTGAATTCTAATCCTAGATCCAACTCAAATCTTAAAGATGTTGATATATAAAATAATAATAAAATAAATAATAAATCCTGATTCTGATGGATAAATATTCTTACTTAAATATTCCTAATGAATAACCCTAATATCTAAAAAATCTCTCCCCTCACCACTGCAGGAAGGAAGAATTTTTTTTAATTCCGTTGTGAAGGACATTTTACATTGCCAGGGGAGAGACTTAGAATGAAGGATGGTGGTAAGTATGATCAGTTTACATCGGACCAACAACAAAATCGCTTTTAATAAATTTTTTTTTTAATTTCATTGCATTCATCTTTTGTAATGAATCATGCAACCAATTTAATAAGCACCGAGAAAGGGGAGTCCAAGAGTGCCACTTGAAGCATAATTTTATTAAGTTGTGACCAAGTGCAAGGTATTATAATTATCTAAGTTTCCTGGACATTACTTTTTGATAGTTAATTTAAAACTATATGGTGAAACCGTACGTATAATGCAAACAACTAGGATATTAAAAATGTCACGTGAATGTTCAAGGGATAATAATACACAGTTTTTCCACACAACAAAAAATATAATACTCAGTTTTAATAAATTATATCCTTCCTAATGCAAAGGACAAGTACTGGACGAATCTGAAAAATAAAAAAATGTCTAGAATTTGTCGCATGCAAATTAAAACTGAGAGAGGTTCATTATTTTATTTTGTTATACCCATGTTTGAAACCACCCCTATAGGATAACATGTTTAAAGGAGAAACGTGTCATCCCATGTTATCCAACAAATAAACTAGTTATTTAATATATTATTTATGAAAAATTAATATATTATTCAATTATTCAATATTTAATACATTTCTCAACGAACCAAAACCCATATTTTCGGACTTGGCTTCTTTCCACTTTCTCCTCTCTCTATTTTCTCTTGCCATCTCAACCATTGGATTCATTTTTCAATGGTAGATTTGATACTTCATAAAAATTATTATTTATATAATAATAATATTCTAAAAAAATTGTGAGGCAATAAATTTTTAGTGAGAAGATATAATTACATTGATGCATGCTTAATAGAAAAAAAATAATAGTAGGTTATATAGGGTATATAAGCAATCAATTAATTTTAATGAAAACATGTAATTAACAGTAATGCTGAACGTAAAAAATAATGATTATATAAGGGTATAAATGAACATTTTTTTGAAGCCTAAAGCCACGTTCTTAATGGCCAAGTGGCATGCATGGCCATGCCAAGTGGCTAAATTGCAATTAAATTATTTTAATCAATTACTAAAATACCATTGTAAAATATAACGTAAATTACTAAAATAACACTTCATGTTTTTCTGCGTTATAAACTAAGTCTAAAATTAAGAAGCTTATATAGGGAGAGAGAAGAAAGAGAGAGTTGCTTGAAGCGTAATTTTATTTAATCGTCACTAAGTGTGAGGAATGATCTAAGCTTCCTGCACATTACTTATTCATAGTTGATTACACTTCACATAATAGAGGCTCTTATTTGGCTATCAGATGATCCAGCTTTGACAAACACAACAAACAAAGGGTTTTTTATTAGTGATAACCAAAACGCCTCTTTCCATCAACGTCCTTGGAAATCCCAAGATCTCCACAAGAATCACCATAAATGGGACAGAACACGATCTTATAAGCCCAACTATATACGGGTTGAATCTTGAACCGACCGTTTGGAATGTTCTCGTACGCACTGACTTTCACAGACTTAGTCCCATCTTCGTCAACAACAATCCACTTCGACGGCATAGGAACGCAGCTTGGTACTTTTCCCTAACAGAGAAGAAGTCCAAACTACTGTTGGTTGGGATGAATCTAATTCTTAATGGGACGCAATTCTCCAAGGCAAGCCATTATCGATTTCAGAGGGTGATTGAACAACACTGAGAGGGCAAGTTTCGTTTCCGGTCTTGGTAGCTTCAGGCCACCACCTAAAGCCCAGATATGTGGAAGGATATAGTATGTGCCGCCGTTGATAAGGTCATTGCCCTCAATGTCATGGACGAACTGGGCTGTTGCAGAAGATGATATGAAAGCAAAGAGACCAAGAGAGAACACAAGGAAGGCTTCATTATTATTGCTCTGAGCTTTGGATGTGTTGGCGAGGGGAACCGAGAAGATGAACGGTTCTATCTATGGAGAAAGTAGACAAAAAAATTGAGAGGCACAACCACGTGAACTCTAGACTTGTACCTCTGTTTCCAATAGATGAAAGCAAGAGAGAATATATGATAATAAAAAAAAATTAATTTTTAATTTAATCTTG
>NW_026555343.1:9667812-9714702 GCF_029017545.1 Prosopis cineraria
TTTTTGTTTTACTGTAGGGGTCATATTGGTTTTTGCTTCAAGTTGATGGCTTCCATAGTCAGGGAACATCATTTTTGTCCCTCAATGATAATTTTTTCTTGTGGCTCTATTTTCTCACTCTGTCATTTGGATGATTCTCATACCATTCTGTTTACAAAGTGCTCTAAAAATTTGCCTTTAACATTTCTATTTATAATTCTGCTTTTAATTGATGCCATTTGTTAGACAACATAAACATGTTAATATCATATTTCACTTTTGAGTCATTTATGGGTTTTGGATTTTGAAAAGGAGCTGTTTGTTTGATGGCCTAATATAGTTGAAAATGTGTTTGGTAGAGTCAAAAATGTGTTTAGCTTTAGGATTTTATTTTACGGGGAAGCACTATTAAAACAATGAAATCCTTATTGCACCTAGGCCAATGAAGAGAGTGTGATTATTTTCAGATTGTAAACATAGAAAATAGCTCAACAAAGTGAAAGGATAATTTTGACAATAATGACCATAAAAAATGACATGTCATGTGCATATATTGATAGTCTTCCATGTTTAGAGAAGGCCTTTCTTTTATTTTGTAATTTTTTCTCTCGGCACTTGTTATTTATCTTGATTAGAAACCAGAATGATTTTCTTTGGATCATTGTGGAATAGGAAATTGTAGAATGAGTTTCAAGTGGCAGATCACATTTTGTGGAGACATGTAGTCTTCCAATAAGCACTTCAATGCCACTAAACTACTACAACTGTTGGAAAATGTAGATGTGAACACTGTATTTTGTCTAGACATTTTTTTTTAAATTTAATAAAAATAATAATAAATAACCAAAAATATTTAAAAATATAAAAATAAAATTTAATCCTTTTCAGGATTATATTTTCAAAACAAAAAAAGAAGATCTTTAGTTAATAGGGTTTAATTTTATTTTAAACTTATATAATCTTTTTGTGGTTAAGATTTTATTTTATTAAAACAACCAAAAAATACAAAAATTCAAAAACAAATTTAATCCCTTTTAGGATATATTTTAAAAAAAAATCATGCTTAAATCTTGAAAAATTCCTCCCAAATTATTCAACACCATTCAAAAATATTGGAAATTAACTTTTGAGAGTTAACTTTTTGAATCTTATTGTTTTTCATTAAAAAAATAAATGTATATTTTAAAATCAGATCTCTTTCTCTCTTTAATTTGATTAAAAAAAAAAAACAATAATAAAAACAAAAGGGGCGGGTGAAATGATGAATCACCCATCCCTAAATTGCCTTTTATGGCAAGAAGATTAGAGGCGTGCACAGAGATGGGTAGAGAAACAGAGATGCACACACAAATGCTTTTGGTGGGTAGAAAGGAAATGCCAACGAAGAAGACGCATACACACATGAAAAGCCAGAAGCAAAGAGCAGAAGGAGAAGATACAAAGGCAGAGCCAAAGCTTCAGCTACACAACAAAAGAAATACAAAAGAACGCCATACGCAGAAAAGATCGGACGAGAAGAAGGAAACACACGTAGAAAAGAGTAGAGCAGACTTTTGGCCACACGCATTCAAATCTCACACGCAAGGTAATTTGCTTTCTTTTTCTTTCTTTTGGTCTTCAATATAAGGGAGAGTGAGAAAGACTAAAAAAAAGAAGAAGGCTGAATCTAGGAGAAGCTTTAAGTAAGAGAGATGGAAAGCAATCTGGAGAAAGAGAGAACAGAGGCGAGAGAAATAGAGGGGAAGAGTGAGAGATGTACATTGCAGAAAAATGGAGCATAGAGATGGAGAGTGAAGAGGAGCAACTGGAACAAAAGAATGAAGGGATTGATGGCATGTTGAGAGTAAAAAAGAAAACGTAGAAATAATAACAGCATGCGCATGTAGGTTTTTGGACTGAACGAGATCATCTTCTTCTTCTCCTCAGTCACACGAGTTCGGTAAAGAATTTACCATAGCCACCTGAATTCATTTGCCTCATTTCCTCTTAGCCCGAGTTCGTTCATCGTTGCACAAAACTCCTATCTCTCTCTCTGGTCATAGTCGGACTATGATAGATGAGAGAAGAGGGAGTTGAGCACATTAAAGGAAAAAGCAAATGAGAGAGACCGAGAGTAAGAGAGCATAAAAAGAGGAAGAAGAGAGCACAGATGAGAGGAAAATGGAGGAGGAGAGAGAGAATAAAGAGGAGGATCTAACAAAGGAGAGAGAGACAGAGGTGAAGAAAGCATTATCTTGAGAGGAAGAAGAATGCATATCTAGAATCACAGGCTGCTACAACTTAAGAACATGGTCATTGTTAGTTAAATCAGCTTTCCTGCAAGTAATCATGTGATGAGTAAGAGGTTAAGGTGATGAAAGCGTTGTCTTGAGGGGAATAAGAATGCATATCTAGAATCATAGGCTCCTGCAACTCAAGGACGTGGTCATTGGTAATTAAATCAGCTTTCCTGCAAGTAATCATGTGATGAGTAAGAGGTTAAGGTGATGAAAGTGTTGTCTTGAGAGAAAGAAGAATGCATATCTAGAATCATAGGCTCTGCAACTCGAGGACGTGGTCATTGGTAGTTAAATCAGGTAATATTTAAATCATGTCATCTCCCTTGATCTAGATTCATTGATGAACATATATATATTGATAGATATTAAGAGTGTGGACTGATCCAGGTGTATGTTTAGCCATTAAAAATTTAGGAATCAAATTTTTTATGCAGAATTTAGAACATACCTAAGAGGTGTTTGATGAAATAAAAAAAAGAGCCTGTGAGAATATTGTTGATAATTTATGGGGTTGATTGTGATTTAGAGCCATGTCTATCATGGTTATGATCTTGCTAAAAGTTTATGCCAAATTTGATTTTTTTTGGGAATATATCCTAAGTCAAAAAAATAGTGAATTATCAAAATAGTTTATTTCTCTGTTCTTTCCATTTCCTTTATTGCATAAATTCTTTAGCCACTCATAATATTATGCACCAATTGCAAATATAAATATTTCAATTATCTATTTGTCATGTGAGATTTTAAGAATCTTTACAGGCATTTAGTGTGATTTTATATTGTGTAAATCAATAAGATTTTACAAGTATGAAGATTGATTTTATATATTAAAAATGGGTTATAATAGCCCACCATTAAAATTAACGCTCTTTTTATGATCAATAAAATATTTAAGTTTCATGTCAGATTTTAAAAATCTTTACAGAGAATTAAGTTAAGTGCATTATTATGTGGGATAATAAATCCGTGTAGATATCACAATTCTCAATTTACATAATAGTAAATAAATAAATTTTGTAAATAAAATAATAAACATTTTTTTGTAAAAAATTAATTAATTAGATTAATGAATTTAAATAATAACCATTAAATCTTTTAGTCATGTGAGATTTTTAAATTTCCGTAGACTTTTAAGATAATCGTGTTATCGTATGAGTCAATAAGACTCTACAGATATAATGATTAAATTTTTAAAAAGTATATATAAATTATACATTAAATCAATTAAATTAAAAAGGTACTTAAGTGTATATTATTTAATCTTTTATCGTGTGAGATTTTAGAATCTCTATAGATATTTAGGATAATTATATTATCATATAAGTTAATAAGATTTTACAGGTATGATGATTAAAATTTTTTTAAAAAACATATATGTGCATGCTTAAATAATTATTACTAATATTTAAAAATATAAATAAATTAAGTTGCTAAATTCTTTTATCATTGAGATTTTAGAAGCTTCACAGATATTTAGAATAATCATATTACTGCATAAGTCAATAATACTTTGCAAGTATGACGATTAAGATTTTTTAAAAACACACATACACTGTTGTTCACCACAAGTGTACGGATCTTAGCAAGTAATATAATAAAAGTAAAGTATCATTTCCTTGAGGATTTGTTTAAAAATAATAATCAAATAAAAGACTAAGTGAATTCAATTAAGTTGAGCCAAACATAATTAGGTGAACATGATTTTGCAAACTAAATTAATACTAGGAAATAAAGAAAAATAATTTATTCACAAATTTCAACCACAAATTATGACTTAGGATTATTTATCCCCCTTACATTTCATAATACCAAAATCACCTCCTCTCATAAATGCTTTTAATGAAAATAAGTGCTAACCTAGGATTATAAAAATACTTGGACAAGCTCTCTCAAGTCATGAACAAGTGTTTAGTTAAATTAATTGTTTAATTTCTTGTTACAATTAATAAAACTCAATTTTAAACACTAACCCTAATGTGGCTATGCAAGGCTAGCAAGTATATCTCTATCTTACTAGCAAAACCATCCATTCAACATGCAAATATCAAGTTCTTACACAATTTCACCCAAGTTCTACACTCAACCTAGCCCTCTCAAGCATCAATTAAGTAAATCCAACATTTAAATGGTGGCCAATCAATTAGAAGCATTAAGGAAAGAGTAAAATAAATACATATATATCATTAATCACAAAAAGAGAGGAGGAACATAGTGTTAATCCATACAAGGGTTTCAAATAATCCTAGAACAAAGGGTTTAGCTACTTATAATCATCCACAAACTACAAATATACAAAATAAGTGGATCTATTTCAGATTACAAAATAGGAAAGGGAAGAGGAATAGAAAAACCAAAGAATAAAAGCTCTAAATATCTTTAAAACTTTAATCTCTTGATCCCAACTCTTTTAATGCCCAAACCTTAGCACAACTAAGATCTAAATGTGTCTAAAAGTCTGAAGAATGCATTCTTGGTCGAGCTCTCAACATATATATGTCTTAGCCAACCAATTTCTAATAAATGAAATGCAGCATTTTTCTGACAGCGGCGAAAGTTGCAAACAAAAGTCACAACTTTAGGATGACTTTGGCAGTTTTGCACTGTTTTTGCAGCTAACAAAAATTATTCATTTTGTACTTGATTTCTTCATCTAAAAGCCTTCCAAAAACATCTACAAAGCTTCATAAATGCTTCTAATCAAAACTTCAACCAAAATAACATGAAATTAGGCCAAAAATATCAAATCAAAGCCAAGAATACAAACCCAAAATAAAATGCACATTTTCCTAGTTTGGGCAATAAAAACATATACAATTAAGCCAAAATGGATTAGAATTTAAGGAAAATATGATAAAATAACATGAAATTCTCAAGTTTAACACACACATGCTTAAAAAATATATTAAATTGTTAAACTCTTTTATTGTGTGAGATTTTGGAATCTCCACAGATATTTAGAACAACTGCATTATCATATGAATCAATAAGGTTCTGCAGGTATAGCGGTTAAATTCTCAATCATAAAACATAAAAATAATAATTTTAAACTCTTGTCTTTTCTTATTTTAGAATTTCAAAATGGAGAAAAAATTAAAAATAAATTACTTTTTTGCAATATCAAACGCACATATCAAATTTCAAAAAATTGTTTTATTTGCAAAATGGTGAATTATTTGCAATTAATTTCTTTTCAAAATTTTTTTCACTAACAACTTTTAAACCCGAACTATGTGGACTTTGATCCCCATCACAAGATACATAGGTCTTAGAGTCTGATTCTGAGTCAAGTCCTCCCTTGTAAATAAATAAATATTTCTCATTTAACTATTATCATTTTTATATCAAATACATGAACAAGAAAGGGATAATTAAAATAACTTTAAAACCATATTAATTCAGCACAACAAACTTCAGGTAACTATTCTCATGAACGGGTGTTGTAGGGTGCCTAACACCTTCTCCACACTCAATCGATTCTCAAATCTATTTTCTATTTTTGCATACCATCCTTATTCTCCTTTAATTGGTTTCTCAAGATTTTTCTTAAAATTTTAGTGGCGACTCCCATTTTAGCCGGTTCCCGCCCCGAAGGCTGGAACCTCTGCTCACGCACCGTTCTCATTGCATTGTCTGGGTGCGACAGTAGATGATGTCAATGATGCCATAAAGAAATGAGGTGCTCTATTTGGAACTAAAGACGCTCGGTTGACATGGAATTTAACTAGTGGGGTGAAGGGTAATTTCATGTCTTAGATTCAATGAAGGAAGATTCAGAGGCAAGTAATGAAGATAAGAAAGAAAAGAATTCTTGCCTCAGGTGTTTTTTTTTTAAATTCTTGTGAGAAACTTTTATTTTATAGAAATTCAGAATGATGGAGGAGGAAATTTTGCTGACTGTCATTTAATTTAAATTTAGGAGGGATTTGGTTTTGGAGTAGGACAAAATAAGTGATTTTATTATTTCATTGTTTAGTATAGTAAGTTCATGAATATAAATTATAAATTTTTGGGAAAAGGGTCCATGCACAGCAAATAGGTTTCTCCAATATTCTAAATTCCTTCAAATGTTAATAAAGGGAAATTAGGGTTTTGAGAAAAGCAAAAATTTTTTTAAAAAAATCCACCTGACAGAAGAGTATTAGTTAGAGCCTTATAATCTTGTGATTTTGGACATCTCTCAAATATATAGTTCTGATTTCATCTTGCCACTAGGGTCTCTGTCCTTTTCCTAAATGATGGGTGTCTGATTTCAAGCTAATGGAGATTATGTAAATTTGAACTTTTGTCCCTACTGATTAATTGCTAAATTGTTCAAACCTTAAAATGTTCTACTTCTTTCTAGTAAAAGGATGGAATAGACTTTGATATTTAATTTTCTTGTGCATTCTTTCATTTTCTAATAAAAGGTTGAACATGTTTCTAAAGTCATATATAAGAGTGGGCAACTATGCTATGTTTCCTTGCAAGCATTTTTCATTTTTAATAAGAATTGTGAGGTCCTGATAAAGTAATTCATTATGTTTAATAGCTACATGTATGATAACAATAGGTGTCGTGTCGGATCTAGAATTTTCTGAGGAAGAAAATCAAATGAAAAATAAATATTTAGAGTCACCATCAAAATTTTAAAGTTTAATTTTAAAAACCTTTTTGACATGTGATCTGTGTATAGAGAAAAAGGTAAGGGAGTCAATTATATATGAGAAAGGTGTTATGCACTCCACAACATCCCATTTATATGAATGGTTTACCTTAAGTTAACTATATAAATTTATATAGTCTTAAAACTATCTTAATTATCCTTAATAAAAAAAGATAAACAAAAGGAAAAATTTATTTATTTATAAATTAGATTTGACTTAGGATGAAACCCTAAGACTTATGTACTCTTTTGAAGGATTAAAACCCATGTAATTTGGGGTAAAAATGCGTGTCCCTTGGTTGAGATTTTTTTAGAAAAATATTAATTATTAATTTTTTATAAAATAATTTTAATATTGGTTTGTAGTTTTTATTTATGACAATATTTTATTTCTTTATTAGTGGCAAGATCTTGAGGGATAATTTTGTGAAAAATATTTTAATAAGATTTATGAAAATTTCATGTCTCCAAAATCCATCTTCCAAATAAGATTATTTTATTTTATTTATTTTAGGAAAACCTTTTATTTTTATTTAAGAATAAAATATTTTAAAATATACACTTGTGATAATTTATCATTGCGTAGGATAAGTTAATTGAGTTATAAATTTGTGAGAACTTTGAAAGTCTCACACAACTGATGATTCCAAAACTATGTATATGTAATAATTTATTGTTATGGAGGATTATAAATTAATTAACTTAAAAAAATGCAAGGATTTTGAAAGTCTCAAGTAATTAAAAGGTTATAAGTTTGCGAGGACTCTAAAAGTCTCACACATCAAATAGATATAAATTTACAAGTGCATCAAAATATTAATAAAATTATGGATGTAATAAAATTGAATGTATGTAAATGCCCATGTCTTATTTGCCAAGAGAGTGAATAATTACTTCTAGTTATGGGATCATGCGCATGAGGACAAAGGAATAGGATTCAAGATGAGTTGGAAGAAAGACAATAAGGAGTTATAACAAGTCACACATCATGCCATCATAAGGAGATAAAAGAATTGCAATACATATGGTAGTCAGCAGAGATTCAAATAAGGCTTGCAAGCAAAGGCTTATGTTCCAAAAGTTTTAAGGCTTAATGGAAGGTGAGCTTACTTTTATGAATTTCAACCGACTTGAATCTTTATCATCTTTTCTTTCCTTCCTTGAGTTTTTGTGATCCTTCACTTGCTCTTCCTTTGCTTTCTCTTACATGGACCCGGATACCTAGAGTTTCTCTTGAATCTCAATTGTATCGTGATCTATATCGGTATTTTTATATATTCTTATATAATTATTAGTTAGATATTGGATATTAATTGTTATCTTGTCTACCATTATATTCTCATTATTATATTATTTTGGAATCTTTAAATCTTAATATTAGATTAAATTATATTCTTATTATTATATTATTTTATGATATTCAAATATTTATAGCTCATTATTATATTGGATTGTGATTTAGTGTGATTACATTTGTGTCTTTTTTTTTTAATTATCTTCAAATCAAAGATCTTTTAACTTTTTATTTATTTATTTATTTATGTTCTTGTTATAAAATGTTTTCCTATTTTTCATTTTCCATTTACTCTTTTTTATTATTTTTTATTAGTTTATTATGGATGTTACTTTATTTATTTATTTATTTATTAGGACTCGGATAAAATACGGTGTTCATAATAGGCTTGTTTAAAATTCATGTTAATTATGTAGATTTGAACTTTTGTCTTATGCCAATTTGAAGGGAATATATGTGTGTGCAAGGAAAGGAGGTGGCACATAAGAAAACACTTACTGAAGGAATGAAAGGGTAAGGTTACAAACATCTTGATGAGTTTTTGTTTGAGTTTTATCTTTTGGATAATATTTTCAAAATTTGCAACACACACACACAAAATTTTCATGTACTCTTCTCATTTTGTTGGTGTAGTCTCTTATCGGCAACATGATTTTTTTTTTAAATAAGAGACAAAAATGATTTTTTGTTACAAGATTTTTCATCTTCTTTAGATTGTGGGGAAATATGTTCATGCCATTCATGCCAACTATCAAAAGATGCTCTTAGAAGCATGAAACTTGATCCTATGGCTGGAGGAGTGATTTCATGTGAAACTTATTTAACTTAGTCTTTGATACTAGCTATAATAGGAGTTTGCTTGGCACTAGCTAAAATGCTCTATTGTAGTAAAGAACACAGTACAATACAAAATCTTAAGCAAGGCTGAAGCAATCTTCAAGGTAAAAAACGGAAGAGCTAAAGCAATTACAATGTAAATAGGTCCTTGATAGCTACAGCAAGTGAAAATCATATCTATATCAATAAGGTTGGGTTAAAATTATATGACTTAGTTTATTTTACATGGGGAGGAAGTTATGTTTTCATAATATTAAATTACAAAATAATATGCGGTCATTCTATTTGTCTTTATACTCTTCTAACATTTCACAAAATTATCATGGGTTAAAGATATTGAATAATTTACTCGATACTTTACTAAGGAAATAAGACATTAATTGTTATAAGTTTTTCTTACATGTAATTAGTTTGGTTATATGCAAATAAATTACACAAGATTTAACTATAATAATAATAATAATAATAATAATAATAATAATAATAATAATAATAATAATAATAATCATAGTCCATGACAAATTAAAGTTATAAAACATCCTCAAGAATGACTAACGTTGTATTTCCTAAGTTATTTGAGAATATTGAAAGTGGACTGTAATTTTTTTTTTGTGTTATACCATTGACTAATTGTTTGCTTAAATTATTTCTTTTAGCTTGTATTTCTCTGTTAGAATTAATTACATACTTAGTTAAAAAAAAACTAAATAACGCGTTATCCTTATTGATTTCAAATGCATGGTATAGTTTATCCAACTTTTTTTTTTGACCAAGATATAAGAAGGTAACTTTAAAGACACACATAAATTAAACTAATTGGATAATATTTTGTCTGTGCATTGCATGAAACAGGATATTAGTATATACCAAAAAACAGCAAAACTTTTCAGGGGATGCATGGGGCGAGCTTCTAGTTATACATTATTTGAGTTTTTGACCATTTTGTGAAAAATTATAATTATTAAAAAAATAATTTTAAAATATTTTATGAGACATGGGATTTGTTTTGGACATAATTTATACTAATAAGTTTATTTTGATTTTTTAGGATTTGAAAGACATTGCTGGGGTTTACTAAGGGTACTTCAGGTAAATTATAGCAAAGAAAAATTACGAGAATTTTCCTTTTTTTCTTATTGGCTTTTTTTAATTTAATGATGAAATTAAAAAAAAAACTCTCTACTCACTCTTCTAGCTATTAATATATTTTTTCCTAACCCTTCCTCTATTCCTCTCACAGTCGTTGTTCCTTCGGGAGAGAAGCTGTGTGTGTGTGTGTGTGTGTGTCTGTTTTTCTTGTTCCAGTTTCTTTTCTCCCATCGTCTAACTCCTCATCGCCGATTCACATCAATTAATCTCACAACCATTATCATTTTCTCCATCTTCCACTCCATTTCTTCAATTTCATTTCATAGCTTTTTGTCACATCTTCTCTCCCTCGCCATCAATATTCCAGCTTCTTCTTCTTCTTCTTCTTCTCTTTTCCATTCAATATTCATGGCCCCCTCCACTCACATAAATTTCACGCCACCTCACCACTTTAACAATCATTCACACATATACACACGCCAACCTCATCCGTTAATAATCTCCTAGCCGCTACTTGTTCGAAGTTTGGAGGAAGAGCATCCTTCATGAGAGTTTGAGCTAGATTGAGAGTCAATTTGTGATGAGCATGGATGAAGCTAGAACTTAAGATTTGCACTCGAAGACTATATAGATGAGTGATTTTCCACTTAGCTTCTTAGTTCAAAAACTTAAGGTTATTTAATTTTAAGTGATTTTAAATTGTAACGGTTGAAGACAATCTAGTTTTAAATTATAAATATTTTTTTTAATAGTAGATTGATGCTTGGGTTAATTGTGTTTGATGAGTTGCTGGAATTTTTGGTTATTTAACCCTTTTTTACCAATTACATTAATGATTAAGTTCTTATTGTTAATTAATTGTCATCGTGATATTTATTCTAAATTTAGGTTATTCTTTTTATCTCTTGATTATTCAATTGACTTGATAATTTATCTAATTATTCAATTAGATAATTTAAACATATTGTCCAAATTTATTTTGAATTAATCATCATCAATTTTAATGATTTTAATTGGCTTAATTGATAATTGTAGCATCCGGTTGATTGAAAGTTCTCTAGTAGATTAAATGTTAGATTTTGTGCTTGTGGATTCCCTTTACTTTAATTAGATAATAAAATTTATTAATTCCATCCTTCTATCATTTTCCTTTGTTCTAACTAATTGTCCCATTTACCATAATTAAATCAATTTTTTCTTAATTTTTGGTTATTAATTCATTTTGTCATTAATTAATTTCTTTAATTTATATTTTAATTTTCTTGAAAAAAAACACTCCAATTATAATTTAGGACTCATGTATTGTATAATAGTATTTAAGTGCTAGAAATAAGCATTATCACTATTTAGGTAATTTTAATTATGTAATTTATATTTTTTTCATTTGCATTTTAGTGTAGGAGTCTATCATTTAGTTTTAGATCATTTAGGCATTAGTAATTAAATACATATAATTCAACTTAAAATAACACTTAATTGCTCTTTGGAAAGAATGATTTAGAGTTAACCTACGCTACATTAAACAAATCTTAATTTAATTGATTACTAACAAAACTAAGACATCATTACTCTTGTATTTGGATATATTATGTTATTGTTCCATTAAAACACACAGAAGAAAAAATCATATTAAAAATGGATAGTTTTTTTAAATAAAATATAATAGCTTAAAAACTTTTCTATTTAAAAATTTAAAAATAAAATCAATGATAGGTAATAAGAGATTGTTCCAAATTGAACACAGCACACAAAAGAAATCAAAAGAATGTTCCGGACTAAACAAGGGTCCATCTTTATAGCTCATCTTTGGATCATTTAAATTTTCATCTTGATAGTTCATATTTAAAGTATTAATTTATATTTCTATTTTATATTTATTACAATAAAAACCTATTAAAATTATAAAAAATTGCAATAAATGTTTTTATCATCATTTTGGTCTAGATTTAATTTGAAGGGTAAATTTAATGTTAAAATTTTTACTCTGTCTATTAAAAAATGTAAGGTATTTTTTGAAGCATTGAATATTAAAAATATAATACATTTTTAGTCTTTAAAGGTGTAATTATTTTTTTTCAAAAATACCCCTATTAAATAGATCACTTGATAATTTTTAAGGTGAAACACCCTATTAAATAAAAATAAATATAGAAAGATAGTGATAGTTTAAGGACAAGTAACTACTTTATTGGGGATGAGATACAGTTAAAAATACCTTACATTTTTTACCAGAGGAAATATAATTTTTAGATATTGACTATCGAGATGTACTCGGCATAGTCCAGATTTAAAATATTTGTGACCAGACCTCCCCAAAAAATAAATAAATAAAATAAAAATTGAAAAGCCTATTTTTTAGTAAAATAATAAAAAACGAAATTAATAAATAAGAATTAATTGAAAATTCTCAAATTTGTGCCTCAATATGAGTCTTCAATTAGGGAAATGAGATGGAGATCCAATCCCTAAAATTATGCCTCGATTTAAAATAGTAAAAGTCAAAAGAAATTAATAAAATTGTGATTTGATGGGATTCAGCCATTAAAGATGGAAGCCCCAATTCTCATCTATAAAAGGGTGGAGATCAAGATGAAATAAGAGGAGGAAAAAGAGGAGGCAATAAATAAAGGATCTTGTGAGAGTTTGTTAAAAAAGTAGAGAATATTTGTTCTCTTGCATTATCTTCACTCATTATAATATGATGTTAGGATTGGGTAGGGATGCTCTAGATAAGATAATACCAATTGCTCATTATTCTAATACCATAAGGAAAACCAATCGTCTCATTTGAGATTACATGTATGATCTTTAAAAATGTTAAAGGTTGAAAGGTAAAGGATTGTGTATTGATTTAAATCATCCTTTTGATTTCCACTTCTCCCCTCTCGAAAATTCTTATGTGCCATATATGTGTGCCCGCGCGCGCTTTCATGGACGCCATGTTTTTAATGGGTTCCTTTCTCCTATCACTTGTTTTTTTTTTGTTCTTCCCTGTCGCAATCTGAATCTGATTCCATGAGGATATCTTTTTTTTTTTTTTCATTTTATGATCCTGTGCGTGCATGCTTCTTTTCCTAGATGTATGTACATGCGTATGTTGTCCGTTCCTCTCTCCTTTTAATTTTAAGTCAACATGGCTTTTTTTAATTTCATTTCCTTTATTTATTTTTTCCTCTTGTTTCTTTTTTTCCCCTCTTCTTTCGCCTCTCAATTGCTTGAACCACCAGTTTTTTTTATCCCTAGTTTGGCTTTTCATTTGTGTAGGGAATATATATACATACATACATGCATATGTATGTGTATGCTTTTGTTCTAACAAGCATACATGAGCACATACACTCAAGAATATGTGTGGGTTTGTTATTTCTTTTGTTATAAGATGGCGATGATTGGAATAATCATCTAAGTTGCAAGAAGTGGTAAAGCGCTAATGGTTTGATCTCTTGGATTTTTTTAAGCTATTTATATTATTATACCTCTTCTCTAGCACACACTGCATCATATGATTTGAGACTTTTGTGTGAATTGTTTTTAGTTATACCGTGTGAGATTTTTAGAGTTTCCATAGATAATTAGTTTATTGGTATGCCGTATGTGGCAATGGCCCATTGTAGGCACACTAATCATGATTCTTAACTGATTTGTCTCTTAAAAAAAAACCTTTTTTTTTCATAAATATAGATAGGTAGAAAAATAATTTTTTTGCCATGTGAGATTTTGGAATCTTCTCAGACATAAAATAAATTAACTTCCGTGTGAGATTTTTGTGAATCTTTGCAGGAATTTCAATTTATTTTCTTTTTTTTTTAAAAAAACCTTTATCAAATAAGGGAATAAGTTTTTTTTAATTAAAAGATACCAATCTAATTAAATTTTTTAAAATGAAATTTTTTTCTAAGAAATATTAACAAACTGACACGCATTTTTACCCTTAAACTATATGGATTTTAATCCCTCTAAAGGATAAATAAGCCCTAGGGTTTTATCTTAGGTCATGTTTGACTTGTAGATAAATAATTTTTTAATTATAATTTTCTTCTTTTTTCCTTTTTTTATTAATTAAGGGTAATTAAATTTCATTTAAGGCCATATTAATTTTGTTTAGTTAACTTAAGGTAACTGTTCTTATGAACGTGTGATATGGGGTGCCTAATACCTTTCCTACACACAACTGACTCCCAAACACTATTTTGGTTATTATAGACTATTTTATTTTTTAAAAAGTTTTTAAAATTATCCTTTTAAAATTTTAACGGCGACTCTAATATTTATTAATTTTCTTAAGAGATCATGATTTGAGCACGACAGTATGACTACTCTACTGGGGACTTTTAGAGAATCAAGCCCATTTATGTTGATTATTCAAAATAATATGGCTTTTTTAATTACTTTTTTATTCTTTTTCTTTCTTTCTTTCTTTTTTTTTAGCTTCTTTCCTTATTTGTATGAGATTTTTTTTAGTTTTATTTTCTCATTTATTGTATTACTTTATTTTTTTCTTATCTATTATAATTTTGTGATTTGGTTAGTAGATGAGGGTAGGGTAGAATCTAAATTAATAGGTTGGTATGCTCTCCACACACACCGAGCACTTACTCTATTTTTCTCGCACACATATTAGGCACTATACCCGAGTTTGTGAGTACCCTAAGTGAGTGAAAGTTTTTAGCAGTTTCCTTGTGGGGTTTATGGAACCCTCAGAGGTTATTGTGAAGACTTCATCCTGGTTGTTACCAATTTAACAAGGTTGATCTTTGTGGAATTATTGAGTTCTCAGAGGGTCAGTCTTGTCAAATGGGGTCTTCATCTTTATGGTGGAGGTAATTGGGAGACCTTTTTTGTCAAGATATTAGAACAACCTTAAAATCATTGCGCAGGTGTAGAAGAACCTAGTGACCAACCTCATTGCTTAGTACCTTTTTTAAGAATGACCATCCTAGGGTTCACTCCTCTATAGGACATTGGAGGGCATATTTTTGCATTTTTTTATTGTCCTGCATGCATGATTGAAAAAGCTTTAGGGGCTGAGCGACTAGCTATCACTTTATTTAAGTATGTATCTTGTATCATTTCTTATATAGATACATCATAATGATGGTGTTTGTATTAGATAACCTACCCTAGTCTACATGTCTTTGACCTTAATAGATCATGAATTCCTTGCATTCATCATAATAGAAATATCTTGATATGAGATGACTTCTGGGATTCATGTTGTTTCATTTCAACACTCATAATCAATTAATTAGTGTACTAATAGGTCGTAAAGCTTAGTTTGGAATTTTTTTTTGAAATTATTTACAAAGCATTAGCTGTGTAATGGTCTAGACCATTTGTAGGTTAATGGGTACTTTACTCTCCCTATGAGTCAACAAGTTTCTGGAGGATGTGGAGTTTCTTTTTCTATAAAGAGAAAACCGTATCAAAATTAATTTGACCCAACAAGCATTCTAATTGATTGGTTTTTTAAAAAAAAAAACATTGATCGTGTAGGAATTTGGATTCCTCACAGGCTATTTGTTATTTCCTTATACCTATGATACAATAGGTATATTGAGGAAAGGAAATTTTTCATTACATATATGTCTTTCTAACTTTCCCCCCTTCCTTTTTCTTGATAGGTCAAAGAATTATCAAGTAATTGTGAAAATTTGGCATAAGGGTAATGGTACAAGAAGAGGATATGAATCATGCTCCAATTGGGAAAATATATAAAGGAAGGGGCATCAAGTAGACTGCATAAGTTGAGACACTTGAAAGTTTGGTACATTTGAATCACTTCATTAAAGGATCAATTAAGTTGAACTTCAAGAGTAAATATGGAAACATCCTTGATCTGCTATAAATACAAGTACATAATGAAGCTCTTATTGAATTGGGTCAATATTGGGACGCCTTATTAAGATGTTTCACCTTCCTAGACTTTTAAATCATGCCAACTATTAAAGAATATGGGGAGATTCTTAGGATGCATATCAAGAAGAATAATAAGGTTTATTATTACTCAGGATATTTACCTGCCCAGGGGACAATTGTAAAACTTCTGGGGGTTCACACTAAGGAGGCACAAATTGTATGTCTAGGAAAAGATGAAGGGATCTCAAGGGCTGATGTCAAAGCTCACCCTATAAATCTAGCAAAGAGACAAGATTGGGCAACCTTTTGTAGAGTCTTTGCATTGGCTATTTATGGCATAGTCATTTTTCCTTCATCAGTTAGGATAATTGACCTCAGTGCGATTAGTATCTTCTAGATGGTATACTTGTGATTATGGCAGAACATACATGTCTCTATCCCAATGTCATCTAAGGAAAGGCGGTAAAATAAGATGTTTCTTAGCATTGCTTGATATATAGATATTGAGCCATTTATATGGCAAGGAGTTGTACAATAGGAAAAGACACAATAGGAAAAGACACAATGAATACAATAATCTGCTTACATTATTTACACATCTTCAAATAGTCAACGGGATGCATAAAAATGAATGGATGATAGTCTTTTCAAAATTGACAGAAGTCTCCCTCTTATGGAAGATAGAATGGTGGAAGGATACAAGCATTATTTACTGTTGTGGAGACTTCCCCAATATGCCACTTATAAGACCTAGAGGATGCATCAATTGTAACCCCTCCATAGCATTGAGGCAGCAAGTATTTTGTCAAAGAATCCCTTCAGTAGAAGAAGTGCAAGCCGTATGTCTCCTTCATGAGAAGAACGACACAAGGGAATTATGTCAAAAGGTGCAAATAGCGTGACAAAAGATAATGTACAAGGGAAAAGCTGAGCTTGGGATACGAGAAATAGAAGGCCCCCTTGGATCAACCTATAGAAATCATCGAATTTTTTGATTTATGTAATCAAATTGTAGTAGAGCTTAAGAAGCTGACAAAGTTTTGATATTGTAATGATGTTTCCATTAAATAAAAGTCTTTATTGCTATAAGTTCTACCATTATGTTTCTATGCATACTATTTTGAGACCTCAGGTCGGGATGAGATTTGAGGTCCCCTTGCTTAATGGTCAACTTTAGATCTCCCTGTAGAATAATGAATTCTCAAAGGAGCCTAAAGGACACTTGTGATAGTAGACCCTTATGCTAACACAATACTTGATAATTCAACATGTCAAGAAAAAGTGAAAATAATTGAGAATATGCGATAATTAATTAATTTATTTTTTTTTGTTTGTTTTGGTCAGGTGACGCGACATTGCTCCGTCTAAGCAAAAGCAACTTAACCAGATACCCATTATGCATCCATATAATATGCGCTCTTGGAGTCGTCAAATGGCTACTAGTTCAAATGAAAGTAAATCAATCATGAATGACTAAATGTCACTCATGGAAGCTCAAATGCCATAAATGAAGGAAATGATAAAAGGTTTTACTATAGTGCTAAAATACAAAGACACTAATACCTCAGATAATGGTGAGACAAGTGCATTAAAAGGTGATAGAAAAGATAAGTGAGTAATAGAGACAGCTCTAAAGAAGCCTTAAAATTCCTAGGACTCTAGCACTTAAGAAGAAGATAGCCTTGAACTAGGCGATGACTCATTATACACCTTTCAAATCCCTTAATCAAAGAACAAGAAGGAGGAATGGAAAGAAGAATTAGGTGAAATGAAAGACCAACTAAAGGCCTTATAAGGGTCAAATGCATGGGGCTCATTAGATCTAAAAGGGTTATGCTTGGCTCCATTTGTTGTAATCCCCAAAAGTTTAAAATACTTGAATTCGACAAGTGTATGGCATTGGAAATCCAATTTATCACATGAAGGCTTATTGCACGAAGATGCACGTGTGGTCCCAAGATGAGAATTTCTTATTGATATTCTTTCATGAAAGCTTGAATAGGCAAGCATTAGAATGGTACGTGTAGCTAGACCCTTCAAAACTTAAAAAATGAAGAGAATTAGTTGATGCATTCACGAGGCAGTATAAGTTCAACCCAGACATAGCCCATATTAGGGAGCAACTAAAGGCAATGAATAAGAAGGTCATAGAGTCTTTTAAAGAATATGCCTAAAGGTGGAGAATGACTGCATCATAAGTTCAACCTCCCCTTATATAGTCTGAGCTTTATTCCTATTTTATTCGTACCCTACAAGATCCCTATTATAAATATATGGTAGGAACACACGTGATTGACTTCTCTAATTTAATTGAAATTGGAGAAAGAATTCACACTAACATTCATGAAGGGAGGATTGCTGTCACTTAATTGAGAGCAATATGAGAAGAGGGCAGAACAACAAAAAGAAATAAGTTGACATTGGTTTTGTGCAAACTTTAAGAAAATCCCATCCAGTATCCTATCAAATTAGAGGTGAAGCTTTTCGATAAGCACATAATAGGCCAGGGGTAAATAGATAGGGGTAAGCTAGCGGCCAAAGAAATATGCAATAGAAAGATAATTACCTATGGCTAAATTTTGGCATGACAAATACTTAACTGTATCATTAACTCTTAGAAGCTCATTTATTAGGGCCACGTCCTTATAGGCAGCCTTAACCTCCTTATCCTGCTTGGTATAACCTTAGTGCCATTTGTGAGTATCATATGGGTGCCCCTGAGCATTTAATAGATGATTGCACTACCTTTAAAAGGAATGTGCTAGATCTAGTTGATTCTAATCATAACCAATTAAAGAAAAATGATGAGTCTACTATTAATACCAATCCTTTTCTGGATCACAAGAGATGAATAAATGCTATTGAGAGGGAAATTAGATTCTCTAAGGACCTTACAGATGTTAAGATACCCATGGGCAAAGTTTATACTCATTTAGTTTTTATAGGCTACATGCATCAATTTTTAGGGGTCAATGATGAACGAGATCATGTATTCTGCGAATATCATCAAAAAAGGAAAGGGCATGATATTAAGTGTTGTGATCAATTCAAGAAAGTCTTGAAAAGAATGATAATGCTCGGAATTGTGGTTATTAGCAAAGATGATAAAGAGATCAACATGGTAGGCAAAGGGAAAATAGAGTTTGTAATTAAGGAGCTGACTTCAAAAGAAGATCTTGATGTTGTTTCTTTCACTATTAAAACACCATCGTATCCTCCTTCGATAACTATTCATGTGCTAGCCCTTTTTCCTTATCAAAGTGATCGTGCTGTGCCATGGAGATATAATGGTATTTTGGAGGCTAGGGTAAGTAAGGAAACAACAACTCATCTAGCAGGAGTCACACGAAGTGGAAAGGTATATTTGCCTGCAAATGTTGAAAAGGCAAAAAAAGGGAAGGAGGTGAGCCTAAAAGACCCCTTAAGACCTGGCCTACTAGATGTAGAAAAGAATGATGAAGAATTCTTGCAAATTATGAAGCAGAGAGAATATAGTATAGTGGACCAGTTGAAGAAGACCCTAGCACAAATTTCAATTCTCTATTTGATCTTGTGCTCTGAACCACATCGTCGTACATTACAAAAGGCTTTGGACAAAGCATACGTGTAATCCAGCATAACTCCATAAAAGGTGGCTAATATTATGAATATTATGAAGGTAACATCTACAATTTCATTTACAGAAGAAGAAATCATGAAGCTTGCTATTGATCAATTTAAGGCCTTGTATATCACCTTAAACTGCAAGGGATTATAATTGCCAGAGTATTGATAGATAGGGGATCAATATTAAATGTTTTGCCATTATCTACATTTAAGCACTTATCATTAGAGTTCTGAGATCGAAAGCAATAATTTAATGGTCAAAGCTTTTGATGGAGCCCCACAAAATGTATTGGGTACAATCTAACTACCTTTGAAGATAGGGCTAACAACATTTTCAGTAGATTTTCAATTTATGGATATTGATCCATCTTGCTCAATGCCATTAGGGAGATTGTGGATATGCTCAGCTGGGGCCATACTATAACTTCCTTGAGGTTAAACCATAAATTAACTTCAATAACATAATTATCTGAGGTGTTAAAGAGAATTTCTCAAAATTATTTTAAAGGAATCCCAATTTGCCATTTCAAATCCCAAACATAAAATTTAAGGACTCTAAATCAAAGTTTTAAAAACAAAACGAAAGCTTGGAAGACAATGAGATCTAAATAATGAGTTTTTAAATTCAAAACAAATTCTCACACAAAATTTGACACATGCGCGGCGGCTTATGGCTCGTGCACAGCGGCATGTCTTCTCTATGCCATGCACTGCGGTATGAGGCGCCATGCGCCGTAGCACATTGCATGAAATTTGATAAATCAGTGCTGTCATTTGACAGCACAGGGAGCGAACTTCTGACATGTCCTAAATCTCCATCCGACGTCCGATTGAGGTAATTTCGGTGTCTATATGGAGCTTTCTCCTAGCTCTAGCTAATGGCACAGGTTTCACATTCAAACTCATTTTCTATAAGAAGTTGGACACTAAAACTCATTTTGACACATTTTCATAAAATTTTCCAAATGGGGTGTCCCAACTCAACTACACATTCCAATAGCCTACACCAACCCTCCGACCATACTTAATGGACTCTTGCGGACTCGTGCAACACACCACACATAACTAAAAACACTTATTTTACAAAATCACCACTTAACCCCAAATTTCACAAAATATAGAAGGGGAGGAAAAGTTGTACAAAAACAACCATTTCATTCATATTTCTCAAAAATACATATGTTAATATTTTTACAAGCATTTTGGCCCTATCCTCGGGTTCACAATAAAAACTCACTAACATAGGGCACAAAATACACTAGTTAAACACAAAATTATGCAAGTAGTACACCAATCATGACAATTAATCCTAGTTGGCAATTACATTAACAAATATACATGAAAACAACTAAGGAAAGGCATAAAGAGAATTTACTCCACAAATCCTAAGCCTCTGTATGTTTTTCCCAACTCATATCCAATGACCTAGTCCCTAAAAATATTGAGAATTGAGGGGTGAATACAACTACTTAGTAACCAAGTTTCACTTAACCCTTACAGTTACATATTAATTGTAAATAGATGCAAATAAGCACATAACACATATATCACATAGTACTAGGCCATGGTTCACAAAACTAACAACCATGTGACCGAGCTTACCACAAAACACCACATCATATCATTTTCAAAAACATAACTTACGGTCGCAAAAGTAACAACCATGCGCCCTTAACACGTGTCGGACCATAAAACTAACAACCATGTGGCCGAACTTATATGCATGACCATATGCCAACCTTATATCCTCCTATTAGATCTGACATGAAACTTGTGGCTATCACAAGACTATGTCCTTTACGGACTAACCCAGCATTTCACTTGTGAGGAGCTACCGGACTAGGGTTAACTCACTCACTTATGCCAATTTCCCCCAATACTAGCAACCATGGGATGTTGTACCTCTAATCTGGTCTCCTCGTGAACTGATGAAGACTAGTTAGGTTTGAGTCCCTCATAGAATAAGTGAGACAATCCTGAATCAACCATGTGATAAGGGCTACCTCCTGATTCCAACAGTCAGTGCCAAGGCTAGTTCTCGATTCTAACGGTCACTGCCAATACCACGTGGATTTCAACCAATCTACTCCTCTCCCTAGGCGAACTCCTGCTAATGATCATGTTATGCACATGTCATACATAATATGCATTTTAACAATCATTTCTCAACACAATGAACTCACATAACACATATGCTCATAATTAACTCATATTTCATTACAATTCTTCACCTATAATAATAAATCGCAAGTAATTTCATAAAACATCAAGGGTGGTAGAATCAAGATTTTATCTTTTCCAAAACTATTTCACAAACAAGTATTTGCCAATATGCATCATCAATTTAACTCACAAATCATATTTTACAACACAATTAACATTCAACTATAAAAATTAAGTTTCTTCCAGTTACCTCAAACCTTTAAGAGGTCAAAGGTTTACCTCTCACTATATCAACTTCCCCAAGCTTCAACGAGCTTGAATGGTGCCAAGATGAACCTCTTTACAACCATATCATAAAGATATCATCATCATCGAGCTCTTTAAGCTTTATCAATATAAAACTCCTCTTACACTATTTTAACTGACTTATAATCACTACTCATTTATATCCAATGGGCTCATTAGATTCCATTAATGTACATTATTATTAATAACATATCAAACCATTATTAATGCACATTAAGCTCTCTCAACTACCTCATAAATACCAATTTCGGATATTAAATGCTCCTATGGGTCAACCACTTCCAAAATCATCAATGTGGTGTTCCAATACATTAAATCACTCTTATTAATCTCATTTTAACCAATAAAATTGGACCCATACTCCTATAGACCAAAAATCCATCTCCCAACTCAAACCCTACCATAAATAATCATAAATGAGGGAGAGAAAGGAAGAAAAAGGCACTATGATCTTATCTTAGGTGTTTAAGAGCTTCAATCTATCAACAATGGGACCAAATGTCGTGCCCTAGCAGAGCCAAAATGAGCTCTTTGTTTTCTTCCTCTTCTCCTTCTGTTCTTTTCACATAAAAACGAATCAGATATATCTAATTTTTGGCCGTGCGCCACGGCACACGTTGCCCTCCGCCACGGTGCATGGCAATGAGGAGCCCGTTATGTTAAAATTGTGTCCGTACGCCACGATGGACCAACCACGCATCGCAGCGTGTGGTACAGAATACAACTCTTTACTTTTTCATCCTCTGTCTTTGCTTAGGTGACTCGCCATCAATTCGAACCCATTTCTAAGGCTAAAATCACATCAATTATGCCAAGTTAAGTCCCTCTGGCCACACATCTCATTAACTCACTAATTACCTTAATTAAGTTAATAAATCAGGGTTAAAATTTTTCGGATGTTACATATGCCTTCCACGCTACACCAAAAAGTAAAGTTCATTAGCAATGGAAGAATTGTCACGATTAAAAGAGAAGAAGAAATTATGGTAAACAAACTAAGTTCTCTCCCATATATTGAGGCTGCTAAGTAGGATGGGGGGATGACATTCCAAAATTTTAAAGTTGAAGGGCCTAAGTGTAATAAGAATGTCAATTTTATTCTCACAAAGATAATGGAAAATAATGGGTTCAAACAAGGGAGAGGATTAGGTGTGCATCTCTAAGGTATCAAATCCCTAATTAATTTGCCCAAGAATTGCAAGCATCAAAGTTTAGGGTATGAGTCTTCTCTAAAGCAAGCAAGTATGGTGAAAAAGAAGGTTGTGGACCAAGAAATCCCTCACTTACGGGAAACATTTCCAATGCCCGCTGAAGTTCTCAACAAATTGACTATTACAATGGTCTCTACTATTAGCTAAAGGACCTATACGTGGATCTCAACTGATAATTCTAGAGAAGTATTGGACAATTGAGAGTTTGAGGATAATCTCAATTTCATTACCTTAAATTAACTTGTTTGACTAAATTGTGCTTTTTTATTCATCATATGTTCTTATATGAACTATGAATAAAGAATCTTATGCGAATAAAATTCATTCCATTTTTCTTCCCTTTCTTTCTATTCATTCATTATTTATTTTTGCTTTCCAAGAAATTAATTTCATCAGAACTCCTGTCCAATGCAGTAGCTCCTGAATTCTTGAATGATGATTTGCTAGTTGTCACTGATATGCACAATTATGAGTACGATGACGATGAGATAATCCAAATATATACAAAGCTACTAGACTTAGAAGAAAAGCAAATGTGGCCATATGAAGAAATAATTGGAGTAATAAACATGGGAACAGAAAAGGAAAGAACTAACGATAGTCGATAACCCAAAAGAAAGCAAATGATTGAACTCTTCAGAAAGTATATGGATATATTTACGTGGTTGTACCAAGATATGCCAAGCCTTAATCCAAATATTGCCTCTTATAAGATCCCTTTACTCCTAGATATTAAGCTAAAAAAAATTGAGAAGGCATACTGCAGACATGTCATTGGTAGTTTGTGATGAGGTGATGAAGCAGTTAGAGGCAGGCTTCTTAGAAGTGGCCAAGTACCCTCGATAGGTGGCAAACATCATTTGTGTGCCAAAAAAGGATGGAAGGGTTCGAATGTGTGTTGATTATCGATATTTAAATAAAGCTAGCCCAAAAGATGACTTCCCGTTATCCCATATTGATGTTTTGGTGGATAACATAGCTTAAAGCTATAGGTACTCTTTTATGGATGGATATTTAGGATATAACTAAATCTTATGGATGAGGAAGATAAAGAAAAGATAACCTTTATCAGACAATGGGGAACATATTGCTATCCGGAAATGCCATTTGGGTTAAAGAATGGAGGGGCAACCTACCAACAAGCAATGGTAGCTCTTTTCCATGATATGATGCATAAGGAGATTGAGGTGTATGTTGATGATATGATGGCTAAATCTGCTAAAGGGGAAAGTCATGCTATAGTACTTATGAAGTTATTTGAAAGGCTATGCAAGTACAAGCTTCGATTAAATCCTAACAAGTATGTTTTTAGAGCCTTATCTAGAAAGTTGTTGGGGTTTATTATAAGTCAGAAGGGGATTGCAGTAGATCTTGATAAAGTTAAAGTGACGCAGGAAATGCCACCTCCACAAACAGAAAAAGAAGTTTAGAGCTTTATGGGACGATTGAATTATGTTGCAAGATTCATTACAAATTTAACCTCCACTTGTGAGCCAATTTTCAAGCTGTTGAAAAAGAACTCTGTAGAAAGATGGGATGATAATTGTCAACAAGTGCTCGATAAAATTAAGGATTACCTGTTGAACCCCCGATACTAGTTCCACCTACACCAACACAACCACTAATCCTTTATTTGAGAATACGCCCTACTTTTATGGGGACTATATTGGGCTAAAGTGATGAATCTGGGAGGAAAGAATGAGCAGTCTATTACCTAAGCGAGAAGTTTAATGAGTGCAAATCACACTACCAAGTGATCAAATGAACTTGTTATGGCTTGGTGTGGGCCATAAGAAGGCTAAGGCAATATATGTTGTAACTTAAATATATATTTGAGAGCCCACATGTGGCTAGCAGGGTATTCAAATGGCAAATGATACTGTTTGAGTACGATATCAGATACCTAACTCAAAAATCTATTAAAGGGAGTGTAATAGCTAATCACTTGGCAGAAAACCCTTTAAAGGAGTACTAGCCATTAGATTTCCAATTTCTAGATGAGCACATGTGTATCACAGAGAAAGGTCAATACAAGAAAGATGAAATAAGCCAATGGGAGATGTATTTTGATGGCGTTACTAATATGCACAGGAATACTGTTGGAGCCATGATTGTATCCCCTAATGGGAAACAATTTCTAATTGTGATTAAGTTAGAATTTGAATGCACTAATAACATGGTAGAATATGAAGCTTGTATTAGTGGTTTCCAAGCTGCCACTGATATTAGTAAAGAGTTTAGAATTTTTTGGCGACTCTACTCTCATAATCTATCAAGTGACTGGTGAGTGGCAAACTAAAGATCCAAAGTTAGTCCCTTATCAAGAGTACTTAATAGGGATGATTAAATAGTTTAAAGTGATTAATTTTTACCATATGACCCGAGACAAAAATCACTTTGCTGATGTATTAGCTACCTTAGTAGCCATGATTTAATACGATTATGGAATCCATATCTAACTTATCCAAATTGAAGGTAGAAAATCACCAACATTTTGCTTGAATATTGAAGAAGGGAATAATGATCATCCTTAGTACCATGATATCAAGATGTATATAGAGATTATGACCTACCTAGAAGACGCCACCTAAAATGAAAAGAAGTCCATTCGGAGGTCAGTCTTAGGATTCTTTATTAGCAATGATGTCCTGTATAAGAGGAGCTTTAATAGGACCTTGCTACGTTATGTAGATTTAAAAGAAGCACAAAAGGTTTTGGAGGAAATCCATGAAGGAATATGCGGCACGCATTATAATGGCTACACAATGATCAAACACATTCAAAGATGCGGCTATTATTGGGTGATAATAGAGAAGGATTATATCAATTATGTTAGAAGATGCTATAAGTTCCAGATTTATTCTGACAAAATTAACGCTCTCCTATTCAACTGCATAGTCTCACATCACCATGGCCATTCTTTATATAGGGTATCGATATCATTGGTCCAATTAACCCAAAAACCTCAAATGGTTATAGCTTCATTCTTGTGGCCATCGATTATTTTACTAAGTGGGTGAAAGCCAATTCCTTCACCAGTATTACTCAAAAGGTCTTCATGAAATTCTTGAAAACAAATATTATATGCAGATATGGGCTACTTGAAAGGATTATCATTGACAACGTGTTGAATCCTAGTGGGGCAGTTGTTCAAAGTTTGTGTAGCCAATTCACGATTAAACACCACCATTTAGCACCCTATAGGCCACAAATGAATGGTGCAGTTGAAGCAGCAAATAAAAATATAAAGAAGATTATTAGCAAGATGATTGTAACTTATAAAGATTGGCATAAAATGGTCCTTTATTCATTACATAGATATTGAACCACCACGCGTACCTCAATTGGGGCAAACCCTTATTCCTTGGTTTATGTATAAAGCTGTCACCCCTATTGAGGTAGAGATGCCATCCTTAAAGATAATGACTGAAGCCAACTTAAATGAAAATGAGTGGATACGTGCTCGATTTGAATAACTAAACATGATTGATGAAAAAAGGCTTATTACAATATGTCATGGGCAACTATATCAATTAAGGATGGCAAGAGCTTTTAATAAAAAGTTGCAACCTAGGATATTTAAAGAAGGAGATCTAGTTCTTAAAAAGATATGCCAAATTAAGAAGATAATAGGGGTAAATGGGCCCTAAATTATGAAGGCCCATATATAGTTAAGCATGCTTTCTCGGATGGTGCACTAATCTTGACAAACATGGAAGGGAAAGAATTGTTGAGGCTTATTAATGCTGATGCCATCAAGATATACTATAACTAACTGAAAAAGAGCTCGCTAGGTTAAAAACCTGAAAGGGCAGCCTGGGAAAAAATTAGAGCAAAAAAAAAAGAGCTCGTTAGGTTGAAAACTCAAAAAGGGCAGCCTGGGCAAAAATTAGAGCATAAAAAAACAAAGAACTCACTAGGTTGAAAACTGGAAGGGGCAACCTAGGCAAAAATTAGAGCAAAAAAAGAGCTTGCTAGGTTGAAAATCCAAAAGGATGACCTAAGCAAAAATTAGAGCAAAAAAAAAAACAAAGAAAAGCTCACTAGATTGAAAACCTGAAAGGGCAGCCTAGATATGATGTATCCAGGCAATGAATATGGCTCTTCATTGCAATGATTCGGGCATTGTTTCCTTTAGAATAACTTAGGCATCACTCATAAAGTGCATATCTTTGATAATATAGTGGAGTACCCAAAGGGACTAAAGGAGCCACAAGTAACAAACTACCCATTAATGTTGTAAATATTCCATCATTGCTTAGCCTTCTTAAATTCTCCCCTATTGTTATCTTTCATTTTCTCTATATGCTGGCTTGTATTTGCATTACAAATTGTTAGGGTCATTTATTTTAAATGATTCCTTATCTCTGTTAGTTATCTGTTGCATAATAAACTTGGCATTCAAACTTTCTATAAGAGCATATTTTTAATATATAAGCGACTTTTTTTTAGCTCAAATAAAGCTCAAGGTACTATGCATGATGTCTTTTGCTCTTATTTAACCAGTGTAACTTAAGGGCTATTAGTAACATGTGCTCTCAAAAATAGTCATTGAAGTGAAAAGGACCAACTAGATTTAGCACATATAGAAGATCATGACCAATAATACCATCACAACTGACACGACTACTGTAAGATTATGCAAACAATTGGGTTTTGGTTAGGTATTTTGCTAATACAGGAACAATATTGCTTACTGGATTTGTTTCTCTCTCCCAAGTTTTATTATTATTATTATTATTGTTATTATTATTATTATTATTATCTATTTCATCATTATCATCATCATCATCATCATCATTGTCATCATTGTTGTTATCATCATAACAATTTTAGCACTCTACAACTTCATCATACATTGCAACGCATGATTGGTACCTCTTTCTAGCCTTGTAACGACAGGCAACCTAAAGCCCAATAACAACCAGCACCCTTTTTAAGTCTTGTAATAACAGGCACTCTAAAGCCCAGTAATGGCTAGCACCCCAAAGCCTAGTAACGGCCAACACCCTTTTCAAGCCTTGTAACAATAGGCAATCCAAAGCCTAGTAATAGTTGGTAACCTTTTCAAGCCTTATAATGGCAAGCACCTGAAAGCACAATAACGGTTAGTAACCTTTTCAAGCCCTGTAATGGCAAGTATCCGAAAGCTCAGTAATGACTAGAACCCCTTTTTAAGCCCTATAACGATAGGCACTCGAAAGCCCAGTAATGGTTGTCACCCCTTTTCAAGCCCTGTAATGGTAGGCACTCTAAAGCCTAGTAATGGCTGGCACCCCTTTTCAAGCCCTGTAACGATAGGCACCGTAAAGCTTAATAACGGTTGTCACCCTTTTCAAGCCCTGTAATGACAGACACCCTAAAGCCTAGTAATGGCTGGCACCCTCTTTTCAAGCCTTATAACTACAGGCACCCCAAAGCTCGATAACATCTGGCACCCCCTTTTCAAGTTATGTAATGGCAAGCACCCCAAAGCCCAAGAACGGCTAGCACCCCTTTTCAAGTCATGTAATGGTAGGCACCTTAAAGCTCATTAAGAGCTGGCATCCTTTTCAAGCCTTGCAATGGCAAGCACCCTTTAGAACCTATGATAGTAAGTGTGTTACTCGTATATGACTATCCAGTCATGCTAGCACATTTTTGATGTTTTTTCCTTCTGCCTTCTCCCTAAGATCTAAGTAAAGAGGGATATGTACACTATATTTTGTCCAAACCCCTTAATTTCAAGGAGCGTCATTACCATTTTCTCCGTCTCTCCTTGTGTATTTGGCCGAACAAAACACGTGTTCTTATCTTTGCTTGATTCTTAGGTGAGAAATTCGCTATCCTCACTAATGAAACAAGTAAAGAGGGGCAACTGTGAACACCCCATTTTGTTTGGACCCCCACAAAAAATAAATGAATAAAAGAAAAAATTGAAAAGCCTATTTTTTTAGTAAAATATTAAAAAACAAAATTAATAAATAAGAATTAATTGAAAATCCCTAAATTTGTGCCTTAATATGAGTCTTCAATTAAGAAAATGAGATGGAGATCCAATCCCTAAAATTGTGCCTCAATTTAAAATAGTAAAAGTCAAAAGAAATTAATAAAATTGTGATTTGATGGGATTTAACCATGAAAGATGGAAGCCCCAATTCTCATCTATAAAAGGGTGGAGATCAAGTTAAAATAAGAGGAGGAAAAAGAATAGGCAACAAATAAAGGATCTTGTAAGAGTTTGTTGAAAAAGTAGAGAATATTTGTTCTATTGCATCATCTTCACTCATTATAATATGATGCTAGGATTGGGTAGGGATGCTCTAGATAAGATAATACCAATTGCTCATTATTCTAATACCTTAAGGAAAGCCAATCCTCTCATTTGAGATTACATGTATGATCTTTAAAAATGTTAAAGGTTGAAAGGTATAGGATTGTGTATTGATTTAAATCATCCTTTTGATTTTCTCTTCTCCCTTCTCGAAAATTCTTATGTGCCATATATGTGCGCGCATGTGCTTTTATGGGCGCCATGTGTCTGATGGGTTCCTTTCTCCTATCACTTGTCTTTTTTTTTCTTCCCCATCTCAATCTGAATGTGATTCCATAAGGATATCTTTTTTTTTCATTTTATGATCTTGTGCGTGCATGCTTCCTTTCCTAGATGTATGTGCATATGTATGTTGTCCATTGCTCTCTCCTTTTAATTTTAAGTCAACATGGCTTTCTTTAATTTCATTTCCTTTATTCTTTTTTTCCTCTTGTTTCCTTTTTTTTTTTCTCTTCTTTCGCCTCTCAATTGCTTGAACCACCAGTTTTTTTTTATCCTTAGTTTGGCTTTTCATTTATGTAAGGAACACACACGCGCGCGCGCGCACATATGTGTATGATTTTATTCTAACAAGCATACATGAGCACATACACTCAAGAATATGTGTTGGTTAGTTATTTCTTTTATTAAAAGATGGCAATGATTGGAATAATCATCTAAGTTGCAAGAAGTAGTAAAGCGCCAAAGGTCTGATCTCTTAGGTTTTTTTAAGCTATTTATATTTTTATGCCCCTTCTCTAGCACACACTGCACCATATGATTTGAGATTTTTGTGTGAATCGGTTTTAGTTATACCGTGTGAAATTTTTAGAGTCTCCGTAGGTAATTAGTTTATTGGTATGCCGTGTGTGGCAATGGCTCATTGCAGGCACATTAATCATGATTCTTAATAGATTTGTCTCTTAAAAAAAGACCTTTTTTTCATAAATATAGATAGGTTAAAAAATAATGTCTATGCCATGTGAGATTTTTGGAATTTTTGTAGGCATAAAATAAATTAATTTTGTGTGAGATTTTTTATGAATCTCTGCAGGAATTTCAATCTATTTTCTTCTTTTTAAAACCCTTTATCAAATAAGGGAATAAGTTTTTTTTTAATTAAAAGATACCAATCTAATTAACTTTTTTAAAATGAAAAATTCTTTTTCCAAAAAATACTAACAAATCGACACGCATTTTTACCCTTGAACTATGTGAGCTTTGATTCCTTTAAAGGGTGCTAGGCCCTAGGGTTTTATCCTAGATTAAGTCCAACTTGTAAATAAATAATTTTTTAATTATAATTTTCTTCTTTTTCTTTTTTTAATTAATTAAGGGTAACTAAATTTTATTTAGGGCCATATTAATTTTTCTTAGTCAACTTAAAATAACCATTTTCACAAAAGGTGATGTGGGGTGCTTAACACTTTCCCTACACACAACCGACTCTCAAACCCTATTCTAGTTATTATAGACTATTTTATTTTTTAAAAGGTTTTTAAAATTATTCTTTTAAAAATTTGGTGGCAACTCCTACATTTGTTGATTTCCTTTTCTTAGGAGATCATGATCTGCGCACGACAATATTTAACTCGTAATTTAAAAACATTAAAAATGTTTATATATTTAATTTTAATATCATATTTATCAAAATTAAAATTCATAAAAATTATAAAAAAATTAAATTAAATTTGAATAGTGCAAAGTATATCTGGATAGTTAACATATAATGATTATAAAATTTTTAATATTAAATTAGACTCTCTAAATTAAATCTAGACTAGATTTATGATTAATTTTTTTTATAATTTTTATAGAAATGAAGAGATTAGAACTATAAATGGAGTGATTCATTGAACATTTAGATATGCTTGTTTTGCTCCCAATCTGCTAGATGGAGTTCATTTGTGCACTGAGGAAGTCATCGATTTGGGCACCTAGAGTTTGTTTGCATAGGATGTTTGTTAGTATGATTTTGTGCACTTATCTCAGCCATTCAAATTTTATTTGGAGGGAAACTTTAAGAATACTCTCCGAAGATTTGCTATATATACCATGTAATGACTCAATAACATTAGCTGAGTGATTGAATTATACACCAATCTCTTATTTTTATTTTTATTTTTTCCAAATTTGGTATATTGTATTAACATTATAGTTGCAAATTTTGCCAAGTGTTGATATTCCTCATCATGACAAGGAGGAGGTGGCCCTTTGAGAGATAGAGCAGCATTAATGGAATGGAAAGTGTCTTTGTGACTTTCCCTCTCTTCCTCTTCCTTTAGGGAGGCTCGTAATTGATGTGACGAACCGTTTAATATTATAGGAGTGATGCTATGATCTCATTGAACTCAAGCAAGAGGTTGGTCAATTGTTAGATCAATTAACTACTAAGCGTAGATGTAACTTTGACGCTGTGTTGAAGTTGTTGTGTGTGTTGTGTTGGGGCTTTTATTTTATTTATGGTTAAGGAGGCCTGGCAAACTTTTTTGTGGAATGTGTTAACATCAACTATCTATGCAAATGAGGAAATTGTGCACACAATTAAATCAAATAGCATTGCAGCATCCTACCCTTAAGGAGAACAACTCATTTAAGGTTTGTGTCCTAATTCAATAGAATGAGGACTATGTTTGTTCTATTAGACAAAACTCTCCTTTAGCCTAATTAATCCATGTGACAAGGTTTGTCATATGGGATGAAGCTCCTGTGGTGCATTGGTATTGCACTGAAGCATTTGATCACACCCTTGTTTGTATAGTGATCAACCCTTTAGAGGAAAGTGTTTTGATGGGTGAAGATTTTTGCTGAATTCTTCCTATAATCCCTGAAGGAACTTGAGCAACCATTTTGAATGCATACACTAGCATCCTACTTGTGGGAATATTGCAATGTTTCCAATTAACTAAGAACATATGCTTGACATCATCTTTATCAACAAATGATGCAGATTAGATTGAAAAATTTTCCAATTAGCTCTCAGGTGTGGGTGAAGGAAAACTTGGCATGCCAAACTATGGCATAGCTGGAATTGAGATTCCTTTTGAGTTCCTAGTAACTGATTATATTGACCCATTGACTACAATTTTATCATCTACTTATCCAAATCTCTTGAATTAACAAATACTAAATATTTCAATGATAACACAATCCTTGCACCCACGATTGAGTGTTAACAAATTTAATGATTTAATGTGTTCATTATTAGTAGGAGAGACAATTAGCTATTTAAATTGTGACTCAGTTTGCAAATCAACACAGGATGCTAATTGTTTTGAGGATTTGTACACAATAGAATTTTTGAACATGGTTAATAGTTTGGGTTTACTGACACACCATCTTTTGTTAAAGGTTGGAGCACCTATTATGCTTTTGAAAAATGTTGATCAATTATTAGGATTATGTAATAAACTTGATTACATGTTACCAAGCTTGGCAAAATAGTGATTGAAGTGGTACTTTTGAATGGCTTAGGACTAGATCAAAAAGTGTTGATTCATTGCATTGACATGAATGTTTGAGAGACGAGATGGCCGGTTTGTATGTAGAGAAAGCAATTTCCTTGACATCAATCATTAAGTCATGTGGGATTATACTTGCTCTTTCAAGGGTATGAAGTATGGATGGCCTAAAAATCCTTTTACATGACAATAAGAATAAGCCACATTCCATGACTACAAATGTTGTTTATAGAAAAATCTTTAGGAACTTGGGTGAGGGGTGTCAATAAATTGTATGGACAGTGTATCTTTTTGTTTGTTTGTTGCATTAACAAAATTCCAAAATTGAATCCATGGAAGCAGATGCTCAGTTGCAGTACATATTAATATTAATTCTTTTTATAGTTTTTATATATTTCTTTTGATAAATAGAATATTAAAATTATATTTAAAAATAATTTAAAATTAATGACAACGATCATTTGAAATGAGATGAAAGGCCAATATCACTTTATGTGGTAATGAAGATGTAGTGTTGATTAGTTATGATGAGTACTGAATTTGAATTCATTTCTAATTCAACATATGGTACTTTGTAAAAAAAGACAAAAAATTTCTTCTTAATTTTACAATAAGGATAGGAAGTATTATCATTTAAGATAGATTATATATATAATGAGTTAGATTTAGTGAAGAAATTAATCTTTCATGTAATAATAAATGTTTGAATTTTTGTCAGGTTCACGTTCAATAGTGTCTTCAAACAAAAAAAAAAAATGGTGTACGAGCGATAAAGAAATAGGATGGGATTATTAGATGTCAATTTTTTAATGAGTTGTGGGGCTTGCAAGAGCACGTGGCAGGTGAACGACAGGGAGTTTTGAGTGGGCATTAAGCAATTGAGGGTGTGCGGCCAGGGGGTCGGTGATGTCTTCGTCACACACAAAAAGGCCTCGCAGCAACTTATCTGGCAAATCATTCGGTGTGACACATAAGCAAGGCATGCTATCAATTGATTAGTCACATTAACAGTTAGATTAATTAAGAGATTAAATTACAATTTCACATCTCAAATCTTAAATCATAAATATGATAAATATATTATGATTAAATTAAATTAATATAAATCAATTTCATTATCCATATCCAATTTGATCTTGTTATTGACGTATTATTATTGCATAAATAAAGTTTCCCCTAAATTTTATTAAATTTTAAAAAAGTTTATTCATTTATCATTTAACAAAAATTTATATTAATATTACATTGATATTGATGTAATATTGCCATAAATTTCCCCTAAAATTCCATAAAATCTAAAGGAAGGTTATATCATTTATCACTTATTTTATTAACTACACAAAAAAAGTTATTAATGGTTTTTAGATATGAAGAGAGAGATATTTATGTATGGTTATAAAAATTTTAAAAATATTTAGTTTAGTTTTGGAAACAAAAAAATGTCCATAATTGTAATAAACTTTGAGACAAAATAACTGTAATTCATTCTTGTTAAAATAAAAAACAAATTCAAAATCAACTGTGTTATCCAATAATGTTGCAGATTTGCTATAAGATTAAGATGATTCGTCTATCAAGTTCAAACACTATTTTTATCTTCTATTCAATTTTAATTCTACATATTTATATAATTTATATAATACTATAACTATATTACTCAATAAGTTATAAATGGTACAAATTCAGTTTATATTTCATATAAGGTAAATGCTAATGTTGAAAAAAAAAACACCAACCGTTAATAATATTCTAAGATGTTTCTTTTAAAAAAATCATATTAAAAATATATGAATTTCAAATATTTTAATATACAATTAATAAGAATTTTTAAAAATATTTTTAATTAGTGGTGTAATTAATAAAATTTATAATTGAGATATATAAATAAAACTAAATATAAAAAAACAATGTGTGATTTTAAAAATAATTAAATAATTAAAAGTTTTATATTATTTTTTTAAAAAATGCCTTATAATAGCAAGAGTATGTTCACTATCTGGCATCCCTAAAATTGTAGTAGTAAATTCTTATCAAAAGTTCTTTTAGAAAATTTAGAGAAAAATATATGAAATTTATCATTTATTTCTAGAGAAGATACGTGTGTTTGAAAATAAAAGAGGTATCTACTTTTTCTATTAAAAAAAAAAAGAGGCATCTTGTTTAATTTGAATTCATTTAAATTTTAAAGAAATAAATGTAATTTTTTATTTTAATTGAAATTTTTTTTAATTATAGTTAAAAATAAATAAAGCGAGCGAAGAGGTCTCACTGAAAACGCCCGCTATTCGATTCGATTGTTGATCTCCTGAAAAACCTACCTTCTTTTGACCACTCCTTTAAGCCCTTGAACACTGTTCTGTTGTTACCCCGACGCTTTCCTTTCTCTCTCTAGTTTCTCTCTCCTACGAAATCATCCGATTTGGCTTCGCTTTCTCTTTCTTCCCCCTCTCCTCTCCTCTCTTTTCTTTCTTTTCCTTTTTTTTCCTTACCCTTTTTTATCTATCAACCCCTTCGTCTCGCACTGCCATGACGACCCAATAAAACCCTAAATCCACTACACTTCACTGTATAGGTTCTTCCTTCAAGACTTCCTTTGTTTTCTTATTGGGTGTGTATTTATGGGTTGATGATAATTGATGGGTTTGAGTTGTTGAGGGGTTATTTTTCATAATATTGTGGATCTGTTTGTTTTATTGCAGGGAAAAATTGAAAGAGAGGAGTTTGTTTCGTTCTTGTCTTCTTTATTTTCTGGGTTTTCTTGTTGTGCCTGTTGAGCAATTAAGAGTTGGGATATATGTCCTTCAATCAATCAAGGTCCGATAAGAGCGACAATCATTACCGTAAATCCTGGAGATCAGGGAGCTTCAATCAGCAGCGAGGTTCCTCAGGCACGCACGTTAAGGGTGGTGGCGGCGGGGCCGCGCCTTCTGCCGTGATCACTTCGGGTTCCTCACAGCCCTCTAATCGGAGGTACGTTAGGGTCTGCGAGTTTTTATTTTCTTGTCTTGTTGTTGGATTGGCGAGCATTGTGGGAATGTGAGGGGTGTAATTTTTACGGTTCTATGCAGAATTGATTTTTTTTTTTTTTACTTGAGGAATGTGTCAGATTGGGGAAACTGGGATTCTGTGATTTGAGGACAAAAGGATTTGTGTGTTCTATCGTCATAGTCAGTGTACTTCTCCTGTTTTATTAACTCTTTTTCTTGCTTGTTCTAGTTTTAAGAGGTCTAACAATTCACATGGTGGGCAATCTAGGGTAAACCCTCCCCCTGTAAATTCAGCCGAGTCTAATGGTGCTTCTACAGGCCGGACGATACCAAATGGTGCCCATTCACAACAATCACCTGGTATGTGACATTTTCTTGTAATTTTTTTCTTGGTGGGGAAACGTTAGTTTTGTTCTGCCTTGCGTTTATTGTTTGGTTATGTTATCTGGTGGAATTATGTGCATGAATGCATGCGTTGGCCCTGTACAAAAGATCCTTCTGAGGGTCAAAAGCCACTGAATAATTTTATATCAGCAAGTGAGTGTTTGTATATTATGATTGTGAACATTTTTATGGACTTAAATCATGTGGTGTAACAGGAGCATCTGATGCGCCAGTTACAAATGCAGTTGCCAAGTCATCTGAGCCCTCATCCATACAGAAGAGCACCAGAGTTGTTCCGAAAGCTCCAACCCCTCGGACCTTCCACCGTGAATTCTGATGCAGCAGCTCCTACGACCCCTGCCAAGGGTATGTTACTGCTGTTTGCTTTGTTATCAATAAATAAGACGAGAAGAGAAATCCTAATATGCATGACTTGTTGCTTGGAAAAGTTAAAATTTATTTACTTTTCTCACTTATGCCTTGTAAGGATGGGCTAATTGACTTATGATATTAATTTTTTTTATTGTAATTAATGCAGCCCCTGAAGATTCATCCAAGCCATTTGCTTTCCAATTTGGATCCATTAGTCCCGGTTTCATGAATGGGATTTCTGTAGGTTTCTTATCTGTTATTTCTGAAAGTGTGAAGTATTTGTATTTACATATCATGTTGCTGAGATTTTTAGTCCCCACATATTCAATCGTGTTCATTTTATGGTAACTAGATTCCTGCTCGCACAAGCTCAGCTCCTCCAAATTTGGACGAACAGAAAAGAGATCAGGTATGCAGGTTTATTCTTTTCCATGCAATCCCTTGTATGTTTGTGTTACAATATGGTTTTACTGCTACTGCAAACTCCTTGAGAAGGAAAAAGAGTATAGTTTCAGATGCTGAATCATGAACTGTGGCTACACTCCTATATCTTAATTGGTTAATCAGGAGTCGGCTTTTGGGAATCAAATCTTAAGAAAAGGAACCGGCATCTTTGCATATTCATTCATGCTTTTCTTATTCTATACCAAGGAAAATAATAGTCTTTTGTCTGGTCATTTTAATTTTCAGGCTTGTCACGATTCTTTTAGACCTGTGCCTTCAGTGCCAACACCTCCAAAGCAGCTACCACCAAGGAATGATGGTGTTGTTACTGACCAATCTAATGCTGGGAGGCTCGTTCAGTGAACAAGGTGAAAAAGGAGGAGCAGGTGTTAGCTTTGCCCCCAGCAAGCCAGGTGCAGAAGCCTTCTGTTGCCATGACTGGGATTTCAATGGCTATGCCATATCATCACCAATCACAGGCCCCTGTACAGTTTGGTGGACCTAATCCACAGATTCAATCTCAGGGAATGCCACCAGCATCTCTTCAGATACCGATCCCTTTAGCAATGGGAAATGTTGCACAAGTACAACCGCAGGTTTTTTTCCAAGTCTTCAAACTCTTCCTACTCATCCTCAGGGAATTATGCATCAAGGCCAAAACTTGAGTTTCCCTCCGCAAATGGGTCCTCAGATGTCCCATCAGTTGGGTAACATGGGTATGAACATCAACCCACAATATACCCAGCAGCAAGGTGGAAAATTTGCTGGTCCTCGCAAGGCTACTACTGTCAGGATTACTCATCCTGAGACACATGAAGAGCTCAGACTTGACAATGATAAAAAGTCAGATTCACATTCCGATGGCATGTCATCTGGTGCTAGGATTATCCTAATGTTCCTTCTCAGTCTCAACCCGTTCAATCATTTGCCACTTCTCATCCCCTCAACTATTTTCCATCTAGCACTTACAGCAGTGGCTCTCTTTTTTCCACCTAGTTCTGTTCCATTATCAAGCAGCCATATAACTCCTAATTCTCAGCAACCAAGATTTAATTATCCTGTGAATCAGGGCCCCCAAAATGGAGGTTTTAACAATCCATTATCTATTGGTTCCTTGCCTGTTAGTAAAACTGGCACTTTTGTTCCAGGCTTTGGTGAAACACCAAATTTGGAACATTCTCGTGATTCACAGAAGGTGATATCATCAGGTATGTCTGGAGTAGCTCATGCTAGTATCAAACCAAGTGGCAGTTCTGGTATCGTTGACTCAACAATCACCAATTCTGGCATTTCTGTTAAAACAAGTGAATCTCCCGGCTATTTAGGCGCATCGATTGATGCTGGCTCCACTGTGTCTCCAAAAGTGTCTGATAATTTTTCTGAGACCTCTTCACAGCAGTCTAAGCCGTCCAGTGATTCTTTTGTTTCAAGGTCATTGTCAAAACAACCTGCTGCTGGTTCTGCTGAGAAGCTTGCATCCACTCCCTTGATGCCTTTTTCTGCTGCTGTGAGTGAGAACTCTGTCTCAGTTGTGTCCAACAACGAAGGCAGAAAGAAGGAATCTCTTAGCAGGTCAAACTCTTTGAAAGATAATCAGAAGAAAACAGGGAAGAGAGGCCAATCACAACATCAGGTACTTGAATGCTTTAATAATCAATTTACCTATTTCTAATTTTATCTTTATTTACTTGAAATAGTGTATTTTCTTTTCGATTATTCCCACAGGTTACTTCACAATCTCCTACAGTGGTTAATGTACCTTCTCAAGCTGTTGATAGTGTTATGGTTGATCGTGAAGTTTCTGATACTTCGGAAAAAAAAACAAAGGCTTGTGTAGCAACAACCCGTGATGATAACTCTAACAGCACACCACAGGCATTATCAGCCACAGTTAGCAGTGATATTTTTCCTTGTGCCAATGAAATGAACATTGATCCTTCTTTGGAAGGTTCTGTCCGCATTTCAGCTGAAGGAGTTGGTGCTTTAGCTATTGATAGTTTGAACAACCACAGGAATGATAAACTAGAATCATCACAACAGGATAAACTTTTAAAGATGAATATACTTGAGGTGGGTGATAAAAATGAAAGATCCTGTGAAGTATTTAAACAAAAAAGCGATGACATTGGAACTAAGTTTAAACAAACAGAAACAGATGGGGCTAAGGAATCGCAAGTGCAACAAAGACTGGAATCGCAGGATGAATCTACGAATTTTAGATCAGAATGTGACATAAAGGGTGATAATTTAGGCGTGCCTACCTCAAATGATTTGGATTCTAGAGATATCTATTTAAATAGAAATGATAGTACGGTTAGTAATGAATCTATTTGTGCAAATTCTGCCTCGACTGATAAGAATTCTGGTGATCTCCCAGAAGCAACTTCAAAAACATAGCAAGGATTGTTCAGAGAATGCAGACAGTGGCTCCGTATCCTTCCAACATCAATTAGCAAGGACAGACCTATTTTGGAGCCAAATAAGGTGAAAACTACAACAAAAGGAAAGAAGAAAAGAAGGGAGATTCTTCAGAAAGCAGATGCTGCGGGGTCAACTGCTGATCTTTATAATGCATACAAGAGACCCGAGGAAAAGAAAGAAGTCATTGTATGTACAGAGAGCAAAGAAGTACTTCATCTGGAAGTTTAAAGCAGTTGCCTAAAGAGGCTGCTCAGCCAGATGCTATTGCAACTGAGAAAGATGGGCATGATAAAGCTGAGCCTGCTGATTGGGAGGATGCTGCTGATATGTCTTCCCCAAATTGGAAGTTGCGGAAAAAAACACAACAGGTCAGTGACGGAAATGAACTAGCAGGTAAAAAATACTCAAGGGATTTCTTATGAAATTTGAAGAGCAATGCATTGATCTTCCTGCGGATTTTAAAATAGAAGACATTCCTGAGGGTTTGATGAATTCTAATGTTACTGGTTCTCATTTTGAACGTGATTCACATCTTAGTCCAGGAAGAATTATGGATAGGTCTGGTGGGATGTCTCGAATGGACCGCCGTGGCTCCGGGCATTTTGAAGAAGACCGGTGGAATAAAGTTGCTGGACGTGACATGCGCATGGATGGTTTTGGTGGTAATACAGGATTTCGACATGGTCAAGGAGGCAATTTTGGTGTTTTAAGGAATCCACGTGCTCAGACACCTCTGCAATATGCTGGAGGGATCCTTTCTGGACCAATGCAATCCATGGGTAATCAGGGAATTATGCAAAAGAATAGCCCTGATGGTGAGAGATGGCAACGCAACTAACTACCAGCAGAGGGGTTTAATTCCTTCTCCTCAAACCCCACTGCAGATGATGCATAAAGCTGAAAAGAAGTATGAGGTTGGTTAAGGTGACAGATGAGGAGCAAGCAAAGCAGAGGCAGTTGAAAGCCATTTTGAAAAAGTTAACTCCTCAGAATTTTGAGAAACTTTTTGAGCAGGTAAAAGCAGTTAACATTGACAATGCCTGCCGGCACTCTTACTCGTGTAATCTCTCAAATATTTGAGAAAGCTCTAATGGAGCCTACCTTCTGTGAAATGTATGCCGATTTCTGTTTTCATCTAGCTGCCGAGTTGCCTGATTTCAGTGAAGACGAGGAAAAGATAACTTTTAAGAGATTATTGTTAAACAAGTGCCAAGAGGAATTTGAGAGGGGTGAAGAGAGCAAGAAGAGGCTAATAAGGATGATGATGGTGAGGTGAAGCAATCCAATGAAGAGAGGGAAGAGAAACGAATTAAGGCAAGAAGACGCATGTTAGGTAATATACGATTGATTGGAGAGTTATATAAGAAAAAAATGTTGACGGAGAGGATAATGCATGAGTGCATCCAGAAGTTACTGGGATCATATCAGGACCCTGATGAGGAAGATATTGAAGCCTTGTGCAAGCTGATGAGTACTATAGGGGTGATAATTGATCATCCCAAAGCCAAGGAACACATTGATGCTTATTTTGAAAGGATGAAATTGTTATCAAACAACATGAATTTATCTTCTCGAGTTAGATCATGTTGAAGGATGCTATTGATCTGAGAAAAGAACAAATGGCAGCAGAAGCGGAAAGTTTGAAGGTCCAAAGAAGATTGAAGAGGTGCACAGAGATGCGCCCAAGAGAGGCAGGCCCAAACTGGTAGGGTAGGCCGTGGTCCAAGCAATACTGCATCATTGAGAAGGGATGCCTATGGATTTTAGTCTGAGAGGGTCATCTATGTTGTCTCCACCCAACACCCCTATGGGGCTACGTGGGTTTCTGCGCAAGTTCGCAGTGGTGGTTCTCAGGATGTTCGTCAAGATGATAGACTATCCTATGAGGCTAGAAATTTGTCCATTCCTTTGCCTCAAAGACCTTTAGCTGATGATTCTATAACCTTGGGACCACAAGGTGGTCTTGCAAGAGGAATGTCCTTTAGGGGGCCAGCTGCTATTCCAAGTTCTCCTGTTCCTGATGGGCTTCCAGTTGCTGCAGATTCTCGTAGAATGACGTCTGGCCCTAATGGTTATAACAATTCATCGGAGCGTGCTCTGTACAGCAGCAGAGAGGATCAAACGCCAAGATATGCTACAGATAGATTTGCTAGTGCAACTGCTCATGACCAATCAGCTGTTCAGGAGCGTAATATCAGTTATGGTAATAGGGATCTGAGAAATGCAGATAGGAGTCTTGAGAGACCTGTTGCAACTTTACCTCCTGGTGTGCTAGGATCTGCAGTCTCCAAGAATGCCTCGTTAGAGAAGGTTTGGCCAGAAGAACAACTGCGGGACATGTCCATGGCAGCAATTAAAGAATACTACAGGTATCTTTTTCTTCTATCTATCTTTTATGTTTTGTGCTATTGCAATTAAAGAGTATTCACTCTGCTGTATATTCCCCAGGAGAAGAGAAGCTTTCTAGCACTTCTTCTCATGGCATATTCTTGGTGACGAGGAATTGCCTATCTTCTGTGTCATTGCTTATATTTGATTCATAGTTTATCTTGAAATAGCTTTCCTTATAAATTATTAAACTTCATCTTATTACAATTGGAGATCAATATCGTGCAGGGAAATTATAATGATGTTTAGTGGGCAAAAATTAGTTCTAAGTTAATGACTACAATTGGAGATAAATATTTTGCAGGGGAATTATAATGATGTTTAGTTGGCAAAATTAGTTCTAAGTTAACTTATATTGTAACTTATTTCGGATGTGTTTTACATGGATCCATTGCTATTTCAATTGTTACATCTGCTGCTACAACTAGATGACTTTGACATCTGGCAAAATATTTTAATTGAACTGTGTTTTAATGTCCATATAGGTATAAAACTATCAGTAATGTGTTCTAGTTAAGAGAATGAGGACCTGACGTGGATGTCACAATTTATGTAGAAATCTTCCATTTCAGACAATGCTTGGGTTGTGAAAGCCAGTATTATATGATTCATATTCATATTTTGAACTATATAATTATGTCTGCTATACATTGATGTTTCCATCTGCAATAGTGCACGTCATAGAACCAAGAACCTGCTTAGTAGTGTTCTGCCTTTCATTATAATTATTGTTGACTACTCTCTGTACTGGTTTTAGTTGGTTTGCTGGGACTTCTTACTTTCATTATTCTGAATAAGGTTGCAGAAGTTATGGCTGCTATGAAATGCAGATTTATGATTTTTTTCAACCTGTGTAACATCATTTAGATATTAGTTACAATTACAATTACAATGTTTGGACTTGTGCAAAAAAGGACAAAATACAGGCGCATACTGCTGAGTGCTGACATGAAAAGCTAAACTTTTATAATTTCATGTTTTGCGTTGCTTTGTGATGTTGGTGCGTTTGGCATGTACGCACAAGTGCTTTTTGGTAGTGTTTGGATTTAGAGTTGTTATATGAAATGCAGAAGTTACAATTACAATGTTTGGACTTGTGCAAAAAAGGGACAAAATACAGGCGCATACTGCTGAGTGCTGACATGAAAAGCTAAACTTTTATATTTCATGTTTTGCGTTCTTTGTGATGTTGGTGCGTTTGGCATGTACGAACAAGTGCTTTTTGGTAGTGTTTGGATTTAGAGTGTTATATGATCAAAATTCAAATTTCTGAGTGTGTGGAGCTACATATTTGTTTTCTTAGTCTGGTAATGTCAGTGATCAAGTTGTTTTCCATCCATCAAGTTTGTTGTATGTTTTTCTGATTGAATGCTTTGATTTCCAGTGCTAGAGATGTAAAAGAAGTTGCGCTATGTGTGAAAGATCTAAACTCTCCGAGCTATCATCCTTCAATGATTTCTCAATGGGTCATAGACTCGTTTGAGAGAAAGGACACGGAAAGAGATCTTCTGGCCAAATTACTAGTGAGCCTTACAAAGTCTCAGGATGGCACCTTGAGTCAGTCTCAGCTTATCCAAGGGTGAGAATTAATTGAAAGTCTTCTGATCACGAGAGGAAAATTGTTATTGCCTAGGATCTCACCATGTTTATTTTTTTTTCCCCTGCTAGGTTTGAATATGTTCTAAGTGGCCTGCAAGATGCCGTTAACGATGCCCCAGAGCCCCAGAATTTCTAGGCCGAGTTTTGCCAGAGTTGTGACAGAAAACGTTGTTTCTTTGAAAGATATTGGTCGACTATTACACGAAGGCGGAGAGGAGCCAGGCCAACTCTTGGAAATTGGACTGGCAGCAGATGTTTCTGGGAAGCACCTTGGAGGCAATACAAATGGAGAAAGGGGATGCAGTTCTGAGTGAGATCCGTTCAAACTCCAACTTGAGGCTGGAGAGACTTCCGGCCACTCAATTCCAATGTATCAAGAAAGTTAGAAAAATATATTTAGAGTATAGTGATGCTCATTGTATCTTTGTTGTAGGTTTGAGGGGTGGGGGAATTATTTTTGACTAGTATTACTAGTGTTTAAAAAATATGCAGAGAAATTATTCTCTCTTCTGGGGTGGTTGGGTAGCCATATTTTATATTACAATGATCTTTTCTTTGTTTTAATGGTAACATTCTCCACATCTTCATTGCTATTACGAAAGGTTCAATTGGGCATCTTAAATCTTAGTCCGCTGAATCCTTTTAGATTTTATTCTCATAATTGCCTTGTATGATTTAATCTGTACTTGAAAATATCTCTACTAGAAATTTGATTTTCAGAGATCACCATATGCATGTGTAATATGGCTTACACCAAGTTCAGCCCTGGTGAATGTGATTTTGTCATTGAGTAGTGTAGTTTCTCATATTTATTCCACACGAACAAAGCTGATGACTACTTAAAGATAGGATAAGAATTATATATTTAGTCTGTTATACATATATAATATATATTTTCTATTCAAATAAATCAAGAGAAGTGGATTTTAATGATATTAATAATAAGAGTTGTTATAAATAAATAATAAATAAAAGATTTATATTTTTTAATTTAATTGAAAACAAATATTTTAATTTTTTTATAAAATGACAAATAGTTCTAATACGTTGAAAAAAAGAAAAAGAAAAATAAAAAAATAAAGTGGAAAACTAAAAGAAGTGAAAGAACAAAGACAAGCGTTCGCTTGTAATGAGAATTGATTTCAAATTTTTTGTACAGACCACATTGGAGTTAGTGAAAAAATAAATGTTTTTGGTATCACCGAGCTGGAAGTTCATTGAAGAAATAATTTGGCCAACGCAGGAGGATGAGATTTTGCAAAGTTCCCTATGATCAACAGTATGAATATAACCAAGAGCAAAGTAGATCAAAGGCGTTCTTAAATGTTCCAAAGTAGAATCTTGATTTTGGGAGGCAACAAAGTTTCCAAAATATCATCCAAGTAGCAGCAAGATTTTGAGAAGATGAAGCTTGAATAAGCCATGGATACCCATCCTCACCTGAGTAGTGTCCATGATGCTTCGTGGTATTGCTCAAATACTTTGCAACTCATGAATTGCTCAAATATTGATGTTTCTTTTTTAAATTACCCTATAATGCTTTGTGGTACTGGGAAGGCATCTACAAAGTTGCGAACATCATTGTAAAACATCTTCATTGGAATGTTAGCAATGAAAAAGCCATCTTTCTTACTCATATTCATTGGTGGAAAACTCATTCAGCCAAATCTTTTAAGGGATTATAACGTTCACAAAGTATTTGATTTCATTATTAAAAATCCCAACTCTTGGATTGCTTCTTGTTAGAATAGTTCTATATCAAAAGCTTTGTATGATGAAGCAATTGTTTAGTCATATTTAGCACTCTAATCTCATTCATTGATGTAAATAATAAACTCATCTAGGGTTCAAGACATATTCTACTCAAGAGGGTTTCATTAAGCTAGCGTTTGTCACAACAACTAAAGCTTATGCAAATGAATATATTGGAATTTTCTTTGGAAATTGCACCTTCCTCAGAAGATTCTGGTTTTCGTTTGGAGTTTGGAAGCTAATTTACATGGTTATTCCTAAAAGTGATGTTTTAAATACTCATCATTTGAGTTACTTTTTGCATTATTTTTGGTTGAACAAGAAATCATAAATCATTCTCTTCTGTGAATGTCCTATCATTAAAGTTATTTAGTTTGGAACTCTTATCTATAAATCTACATCCATTTCAAAGATTGGTCTCTCTCAAACGGATTTTACAAGTTTCAAAAGTTGTTTCAAAACCAAGATATAAAGTTGTTGGTGAATATTTTCCTCTTCGTAAAAATTTCACTATTCAGGAATCTTACCTTCATCAAAATAAAAAAAGAATAGCTGAATCTTTCATCCATGATTTTAAGTAAGAACTACTCTTCATTAGATCTAGTTGTAATTGGAAATATGCTAGTGGATTAGGTCTTTTAAGCCATCATATACAGAATACATAGTTTGCAAATGATAAGAGGATTGGAACATCATTGCATCACTTGCCATGGGGGAAATTCACTCATGTAAGTTAAAAGAAAATGAAGGAAATCTTATTGTTTAGTGAGCTTTCCTTGAATGGTTAAAAAAATTTAGCATTTCATCTTTATATATTTGATTTGATAGCACATGACACTTCAATCTTCATGGCAGCTTGTCTTCGAAGTGTACTTTTTTGGATTTATAGCTTATGGCAAAGTCATTGGAATTCATGTATCCAGCTTGGTGACTTGGTGTTAAGCTCAACAAAGAAACTTATTTCCTCCTTGGTCAAAGTATTGTTTACCAAGGTATAAACACAGATGCTCCAGCAGTTTACTCATGTATCTTTTTTAGAAGTGTAGTTATAGTTATACCAACTATAAATTGTTTCTACTTCTGCTTTATTGTAAAGTTTTGAACTTTTGAATTTGTATTTCCATTTTTTATTAATACAATTGCTCTTTATCAAAGCAAAAATAGCAGCGGAATAAACTAAGTCCAAAATATTGAATCATTTTGATCACTAAGGAATAATGGTAATTGCAAATCCGTTTTTTTAGCAATGTGAGAAGGATAAAGATGGTGGATATATCATCATTCCATTTAACAAAAGCACCCTTTGAATCGGGGGTGACGGTCTGATTGCTGTAAAGCCTCTTAAAGCTGCTACCAAGTCGAATATCCTTACCATTACTCACATTTCAATGAAGATTTGCAAAGCCTGATCGTTAAAATTCTTTAGAAAGGCTTTTGCAATGCTTATTTTGGACCTTTTCCAGTATTTCTAGTGCTGGGAAAACCACCATTAAAAAAGAAAATGAAGTTTCTGAAAATGTTATGAAAT